>NW_006300376.1:5981578-5982362 GCF_000327345.1 Myotis davidii | reverse complement strand
AGTGTTCCCAGTACCAGGCAGTTGTGAGAACCATGTCTGGCTAATATAGCTTGATATCTGGTATTGTGATCCCTCGAACTTGGCCCTTATTTCTCAGGATTACTGTGTCTTTTCAGGTTCTTTTTTTATTTCATATGAATTTTTTGGAGAGTTTGTTCTATGTCTGTGAAATATGCTGTTGATATCTTTATGGAGATTGCATTGATTACAATGATTGCTTTGGGTAGTATGAACATTTTAATGATGTTGATTCTACCAATCCATGAACACAGTATATTCCCATTTTTTTTTTTTATGTCTTACTCTATCTCTTTTTTTCAATGTCCTGTAGTTTTCCCAGTACAGCACTTTTCTTCCTGGGTATCTTAATTTTTTTGTTACAATGGTAAATGGGATTGTTGGTGTGTTTTTTTTTTAGTTACTCCTTCTGTGAGTTCATTATTGGTGTTTTTTAAAAAAGCCAAAGACTTTTTGGTGTTAATTTTTTATTCTGCTTCATTGCTAAATTCATTTATTAAGTCTGGTAGTTTTGTGATGGAGTCTTTGGGTTTTCTATGTACAGTATCATGTCATCTGTGAATAATGACAGTTTTACTTCTTCTTTTCCAATTTGGATGCCTTCTATTTCTTCTTCTTGTCTGATTGCTATGCTAGCACTTCCAGTACTGTGTCAGACAGGAGTGATGATAGTGGGCTTCCTTGTCTCGTTCCTGTTCTTAGGGGAAATGGTTTTAATTTTTTCCCATTGAGTATGATGTTGGCTATAGATTTGTCATATATGGGC
>NW_006300376.1:5979257-5981518 GCF_000327345.1 Myotis davidii | reverse complement strand
AAAAAGAGTTTGGGAGTGTTCCTTCCTCTTGGATTTTCTGAAATAGTTTGAGAAGTATAGGTGTTAGTTCTTCTTTGAATGTTTGGTAAAACTCCCCTGTGAAGCTTTCCGGACCAGGGCTTTTGTTTGGTATGTGTTGCTTTTTTTTTTAAATTACTGCTTCTATTTCATCAGTTGTAACTGGCCTATTCAGGTTTACTGATTCGTCCTGATTCAGTTTTGGGAGATTATATTTTTCTAGGAATTTGTCTATTTCATCCACATTGTTCAGCTTGTTGGCATATAGTTGTTCATAGTATTTTCTTACAATCCTTTGTATTTCTGTGGTGTCAGTGGTTACTGCTCCACTTTTGTTTCTGATTTTATTTGTGTTGTCTCCCTTTGTTTCTTGGTGAGTCTGGCTGATGGTTTATCAATTTTGTTTATCTTTTCAAAGAACCAGCTCTTGGTTTCATTTATTTTTTTGTATTTTTTTTAGTCTCTATATTATTTTTTTCTGCTATAATCTTTATTATTTCCTTCCTTCTACTTACTCTGGGCTTTTCTTGTTCTCTTTATCACTCTTAAGGTGTAGGGTTAAAGAGTTAATTGCTGATTTTTCTTGTTTTTTGAGGTATGCCTGTAGTGCTGTGATTTTCTCTCTCAGGATGGCTTTTCCTATGTCCCAGAGATTTTGCATTGTTGTGTGTTCATTTTATTTTGTTTCCAGGAAGTTTTTGATTTATTTCCTGATCTTGTTGGTAACCCATTCATTGATTAATAATGTGCTATTTAGTCTCCATGTGTTTGAATGTTTTTGGTTGTTTTTACTTAGTTGATTTCTAATTTCATTCCACTGTGATCTGGGAAGATGCTTGATATGATTTCAATCTTCTTGAACTTGTACAGACTTGTTTTGTAGCCTACCATGTGGTCTGTCTTTGTGAATGACCCATGTGCACTTGAGAAGAATGTATATTATGCTGCATTGGGGTAATACGTTCTATAAATGTCAATTAAATCCATCTGATCTAGTCTTTCCTTTAGAGTCTCTGTTTCCTTGTTAAATTTTTTCTGAAAAATCTATACAGTGAAGTCAGAGAGGTGTTAAATTCCCCTACTATGACTGTATTGTTGTCCATCTTTTCTTTAAAGTACTCTAGACATTTTTTAAATATATTTAGGGGCTCCTATATTGGGTGCATATATGTTTACTAGGGTTATATCCTCTTGTTGAAAAGAGCCTTTTAGTATTATGTAGTGACCTTTTCTGTCTCTTGTGATGGCCTTCATTTTAAAGTCTATTTTGTTGGATGTGAGTATTGTCACTACAGCTTTCTTTTATTTTCCATTTGCATGGAAATGTTTTTCCATCCCTTCACTCTCATCCTCTGTACATCTTTTGCTTTGAGGTGGGTTTCTTGTAGACAGCATATAGTTGGGCCATGTTTTTGTGTCCATTCAGCTACCCTATGCTTTCTTTAAAAAATATATTTTATTGATTTTTTATATGGAGAGGAAGGGAGAGGGATAGAGAGTTAGAAACATCAATGGTGGAGAAACATTGATCAGCTGCCTCCTGCACACTCCCCACTGAAGATGTGCCCGCAACCAAGGTACAGGCCCTTGACCGGAATCGAACCTGGGACCCTTGAATCCGCAGGCTGACACTCTATCCATTGAGCCAAACTGGTTAGGGCTACCCATGCTTTTTGATTGGAGCATTTAATCCATTTACATTTAGGGTTATTATTGATAGGTTCTTATTTACTGCCATTTTAATTCTGTATGGCTAAGTTTCTTTCTCTGTTTCTTCTTCTCATTACAGTCCTTTTAGCATTTCTTGTAATGCTGGCTTGATCGTGATGTACTCCTTGAGCCTTTTTTTTTTTTATTTGTCTGAGAAGCTCTTTATTTGGCAGTCTATTTTGAATGATAGCCTTGCTGGATATAGTAATCTTGGTCTCAGATACTTGCTTTCCATTACCTTCTGTACTTCATGCTATTCCCTTCTGGCCTGTAGAGTTTCTGATGAGAAATAAGGTGTTAGCCTTATGGGAACTCCTTTGTAGGTAAGAGATTTTTTTTCTCTTGCTGCCTTTAAGATTCTTCCTTTGTCTTTAATTTTTGGCATTTTCACCTGCTGGCTTAGGCCCACTCCCCGGGTGGCAGATGGCAGGCCGGATCCCTCGGTGCTTGCCCTGCCTCCCTGAATCACGCACATGGCAGGGCCAATCTAGGTGTTGGGGCACCACCCCCGGTCGCACACAGGGCAGGGCCGA
>NW_006300376.1:5960747-5979182 GCF_000327345.1 Myotis davidii | reverse complement strand
GCTGGTTCTGACTAATTAGATCAGGCAAAGACTCAAAGTCTCCATTGACCACCTCTGTCTACAGACTAATAGGATTCCTACTTGAATTGCCTCCAGGCAATGGTCCTCAGGTGTGGGGAGAATTTTTCTCAACAGGGTTGGGCAGTTGGCTTCTGCCTGGAGGCTAATTGTTACTTTTAATCTCTTAAGTGGCCTCAGGGCAAGGTGTTTTCCAATAGGGTGTGTCCACTGTCTTCCCCTCAGGCAAGGCAAATGTCTATGTGGGAAAAATGTACTCAACTGCATGAGGGAATAACTCAACCCAAGAAACTTGGGGTGTATGCTTTCTGAGCTCTATCCCCCCGAGTCCCCAATCCTGACTTCTGCACTCACAGGTCCAGTCCACTTCACCCTCCCTCTTTCAGAGCACAAGGTAGGTGGATCCAAAGGGAATTTTATGCATTAGCCCTTTAAAAGGGTGCCTGAATTTTTAGCTGTCAGTCCCTGGCAAACAGCATCCCACTGCTTTTCATAGCCAAATGTTATGTGGGTACCCTTCTCAGTTTTCATGCTCTCTGCTGGGGGGCCCAGTTTAGGGATTAGATCCCAGAGTTCTCAGTGGCAACCCCCCCTCTCCCCCCCAGCTGAGATATTTCTCCGGGACTTCAGTTGCTGCCTGTGGGTGCCCGGCTAGCCCTTTTGCATCTCTGTCCTTCCTATCAGTCTCTATGTGTTCTCTACTTTCAGTCCTCAGGTGTCAAGATTCTCTCCTGCAAGTTTTCTGTTGATTATTCAGAAAGTTTCTCTGTATTTTAGTTGTAATACCAGTTTGTTTTTGGGAGCTTGTCTGTGCAACATCCACTTACTCTGCCGCCATTTTTAAAGCTAAGCGTCTTATCTAGATGACCAGAAAATTTATGTTGGTAAAGTGTTTATTCATTGTATGTTTTTAGAATTATTGTCAGAATTCCAGACTTAGGTAATCTTACCCCAAAAGTGTACTTTAAGTTGGATCAAAGTATATATTTTTTAAAAAATGAATAGCTATCTAAGTTTTGTTTGATATATATTCAGTTGTCTCCTCTCAAATTTGCTTAAAGCAAAAATACTGTAGTGTAGGATACAGTGCATTGAATTGTGATACAGGGACTGGGTTCTACTTCTTATTCTCTGGTCACTTAGCTCTCTGACATGGGGCCTTTCAATTACCTATTGGACATTTGCTGAGCACTTCCCATACATCAGGCTGGTGATACCCACCAGTAATAGAAAGGTCCTTAAAGAGTGTCCTTCATGACAGGGTTGGTGTAAATCATCTTTAAAAGCACTCCTAATATAATTTGAATCCAAAATCTCTTTTAATCTACATGCCAGAGAATTTTCAAGAAGGTTTTATTCCCCCATGGAGATATAATGAGAGGAAACTAATTTTATCTTCCAGATAAACTAGTGTTATCTGTCCTAGCTTGTCAAGATCAGAAATCATACTACACACTAAGAGAACGTAATTTGCAAGTGTTACCTACACAGTGTGTATGACCAGATTTTCAGTGTTTGTAGCATGGCAGTATCAGATGCCATCACTATAATAACATTAATGAAATATGACAAAATAATAGCTAAATATTATGAAATATTTCTTCTCTTATAGGTATGCCTGTAGGTATGCCAAGCCTATTGGAAAACTGATTTATGCAGTGAATTTCATCCTAGGAAACCAATTTATGAAACATTATTATAATGGAAATTATATTTTTTTCAATAAGTTTAACAGGAAGTCTTTAACACCTGGGGGAAAATATTTATAAGAAATAGTGTCTGCTAAGAGAGGGCATTTAGGCATTTTATTTGAAAGGTTTTATACTGGAGGACTTTCATGGGAGATGTAACACTCCCCACCACCCCGGGGTTTGTGTTCCTTAATAACATCTGAGGCCAACGCGATGCCATTCCTTGTTAGCACCGCTGCTGCACAGTTTAGACAAGACTAGCGGAAGAGGTAAGTTTCCCTAAGGGAGTAGTTAGAAAATTAATTAAACAGAGGGAGGCATTGGGAAATTTAGAAAACAAATTAGAGTCAAGACCAAACACAGGCAAGAACAAAAAAGAGCAATAAGAACCACGAGAAAACCAAGTTTAACGTGTGGCCTTTGTGTCACTGTCCTAAAAGAACTTGGATGTTAATTTTTCTTAGGAAAACAAGTGTCCTCTTCTTACAATAATGTATATTAATAAATGCTTACGTTTACCAAGTTTAAACATTTTATTTAAATACTGTCTAGAAGGTATGTTCTCTCCTAAAGGCTCCATGCCATTGCAAGTCTCAAAGGCTGGTTTAAATGCCATTTGGAAGGTTTCTATGGACTCTTACCTAAGGGCAGCTACATGAGGCTTGGTATGAAAATATTCATTGTTTCCTCTTTGAAAACAATTCTTCAGATGGCCAACATTTGAATTTAAAATCTCCTCTTGTTTTTTCATTTCTGAGTTAATTATAAAACCAAAGTACTAGAACCTAGAACTTATTAGATAATAGGCATAAACACTATATTATTTTAAAATACATAGTTAACTTGTCTACTAGTTATTATTTATGAATTTGTCCAAATTTCATGAAATTCGGTCAACAAATTCACATTAATTTTTTGCTACTGCACCTACTAAGAATTTAGTTATCATAATCTTAAATGAAATGAATATTCTTAAAGGCAAAAATATTATATATATCCATATATATATATATACACACACATATATATATGTATATGCATTTAATTTTGAAGAGTGATCTCCTGAAATCTTATAAATAGTGACTTGCTAAGAACTAGTGCCTGACATTCTGTTCTAGAAAATATTGGTTTAAATTGCTGATGGGACATATGGGTTGTCAGGAAAGGGAAACACACACACACACACACACACAACACACTTTCCCAGTTACTGATGTCATGCTATTGGGTTATCATGTTTTTTGACCTTTGACTCTATGTAAGTTAAAGTATTCTGTTATACTATCTGCCTGAATAAATATCTTTTTAAACGGAATCTAAGGTTTAGGCCTCATTTTCTGAGTAAATAAATAAATGCAAGTATTTAACATGTGTTGTGGGTGAAATACAAAATTCAAAAAAAGTTTAGTTCTCCTAGAATTTACAATATAGTAAGTATGGAAAATCAAGAACACCTCAAATTATAAAAGTGCAAACACTGAGTAAAAATCAGATTATTATTCTATTATATATAATGATAATAGCTTTGTCTTCTTGAGTGTTTATTTCAGTGACGCATGCTACATGCATTATTTCATTTAAATTTTCAAAATGGGACTAAATTTAATTCTCAATGTCCAGTTGAGGTAAATACTATTGATATTCCTATTTCATAGGTTAGTACACCAAGGTTGGGTAGGGTGGGGATGAGCAACTTGCATAAGGTCATATAGCCCAATGTTCAAACAATGAAGCTAGTCTTTACCCGGCTCACAATCTGAGTTCCCAAGGACTCCCTTACATAAGTCCAGGCATGAGTTTAGAGACTCTGTATGAATAGAACTGAGATTCTCTGAAGTACCGTCTAGAAAGTCTATATTCATGGTCTGCAAATGAAAAAAGAACATTTTCATGTATTTTCTTTTCCAAATGTGTCTCCTTTAAACGTTTTGTTTCCTTTACTCACTCAACTCTATGTATTTAGCAGACTTTTCTCTTTATAATTGGCATCTGAATTATACATGCTAACTTCATTGCTGGCATGAAGAGGAAAATATTATTGTGAGTATGAAAAAGCAATTAAACATCAGTTGCTTGCAAAAAGTATACTGTGTAAATGTTGTAAAGTATTTGAATATGCTTCAGTGTATTTTAAGAACTATTTTGTTTTAACTAAGTCAGAGCCTGTGATATGGGATTCTTCATTTGACATATTTTCCTCTTTAAAATATAGTGTATGTAATTCAAGGCATATGCAGATTATTAAGTGCACATTGTTTATAGTTAAATGATTTGCCAATGTTCATGTATTGTTCCCTGTTGGAGGATATTCCATTGGTGAATCTCTGCTGTTTGTTTAATTGTGCCCTAAGGTGGAGATGGGAATGTGTCTAGGAGTGAGAGAACACCAGCTCTGATAAGCATACAATGCAATTTAACAGTTCATAAAACAGTAAAATTTAATCCTAGACTGAGAGATTTATTAAATTTCACTCAGCAAAATGGGGTATGGGCTAGGGGAGCAAGTGAGAATTAAGTGAAATGATTTCAGGGGTAATAGATTTTATTACCTGATAAAATGGGGAATCATTCTTTTTTCAAGCTATTTCTTCTTAATTTATTCTTTGGAAATAATTGTCTTGCATAAGAAAGCTTTTTTTTTTGTAAACAAAGTAAGTTTGGAGCAACTAAAAGCTTTTGTTTAACTTTGTTTAATTTTAAACGAGTAAAACTATCCTACTGAAATCTTACTGAGATTATAGCTGGAATATTTTGAAATGTAAGTTAAAGTATTTTGTGTTCAAGGACAATTGACCAATTTTCTTTTTAAAAAAATTCATTTACAGTGCTCCCAAACTAAATAATACTTGACAACACTGCAGTTTTAGAGAGGTTCATTTTTTGCCTATCAAGTAACATACTAAAAAATTCTTAGGCATATTCTCTGTGTCTATAAGGGTCAATTCTATTGAAGGTTTGCCATAAATTGATGACATTTTATTTTTTAAAAGTATTTTATTGTTTCCTAACTTAAAGAATCATTAAACAGTACAACTATGCTATTAAAGAGTATAATAAGTTACTATTGCAAGGTTGAAAAACATTTTTATGATTAAAAGAAGGAACCTTCTCCAAAGCTGGAAGTCTCTTGATTTGTGTAGCAAAACAGCAGCTAAACACTATGTAGAGATTTAACTATTCTATGCACATTGTGTCATTTGAGCCTCATTAAACCTTCTTGCAGTAGGTAGGGAAGGTATTACTGACCCTATTTTATTGCTGAGAACAGGCAGGTTAGGAAAGGTTACTATTTGCCGGTGGAGATACAGCTGTAGAGTGCACAACAAATTCCCTTCTAGTCATCGGAGTTCATGTTATCAAAATACCAGCAAGGCCGTTTGCTGTACATTAAGAAGCATCATTAATATTGTTGGTTTTTGAAGATTTAAATAATTTCACTTGAGTCATGATTTTATTTGTAATTTTAAAAGATCCATGAGCAAGTCCAATATTTCATTTTATTACAATAAAGGTTATTTTTTAGGGATCACTTGCTAGATAACTGCAGCATTTTATTTATTTATTTATTTTTATCTATTTATTTTTTTTTTGGTTAATCCTCATGCAAGGATTTTTTTTTTTTCATTGATTTTTTTCTTTTGAGAGAGAGAACAGAAGGGAGGGGGAGAGACACACACAGAAATATCAATGTAATATAGATACATGGATTAGTTGCCTTCCACAGGCATCCCAACCCAAACCAGGGATCGAGCCTGCAACCAAGGTACGTGCTCTTGCCTGGAACCTTCAGTTCTCAGGTTGACACTCTAACCAGGGGTGGGCAAACTTTTTGACTCGAGGGCCACAATGGGTTCTTAAACTGGACTGGAGGGCAACAACAAAAGCAAGGATGGAGTGTTTGTATGAACTAATATAAATTCAAAGTAAACATCATTACATAAAAGGGTAGGGTCTTTTTTTTTTTTAGTTTTATTCATTTCAAACGGGTCGGATCCGGCCCGCGGGCCGTAGTTTGCCCATGGCTGCTCTAACCGCTGAGCCAAACTGGCTAGGGCTGCACTACTTTATTTTTAAACAAATATAGGCTACTTAAATATGAATTTAGTCTTATTTAATTAAATGAGTGAAATATTAAATACATAGAATAAGGTTAACACAGTTATATCTCTTGTGTAGTGTATTATCTTATTTTGAGCTCTTTGCTTTGCAAGTTCAATTTTTGAGAAAGTTAACACTGTCATACAAAATTAATTTTCCACCACTTAACTTTGATAGCTGTGTGTTTTACAAGATCTGTCAGTATCTGTTTCACATGAGGTACTTAGTGCATGTTAAACAATAATGAGATTCAAACAGATATCCACTGCTAGTTGATGGATGATGTGAAGTTTCAATGATACTTAGGAGTAAATCTGAACAACGCTTGTCAAGAATTAAAAGTCCTCAAGAATCCACACATTGAGTGCCCTCTTTTAACTCCATTAGAGTGACCATAGCGCACAACCACGAAAGGTGTGCTGGTCATGCAGTACTTCCCAGCACTCCTGCATAGCCACGTCCCCCCTAGGGCCAGCATCATGGCACTCCATGGCCACCAACAGATATAGTGTCAATTGTTGAGAAGATTATTTGGGTTATGTCTGGAGCCCATAATTTATAAAGGGAAAAGCAGGGAGGTAGGAGCATTTACATCTGTGTGACTCTGATGAGTTCATCTGCCATTCCTTTTCTGTTTGTTCTGTCTTGTTTGAGTAGCCATCTAGGTTAAAACAGGTTCCCTAGAGACAAATATAACTGACCCACCAGGAAAGGAGTGAGGAAACAAACCTGTAATTGTGACCCCTTCATTCCTCTAGAAGGTTCCCTATAGCACACAGGCTCTATCCTTGTTGGCGAGGCTTACCTTTCCCCATCATTCTGCAATATTCGTTTCCTGACTGTAAAATCAGCCAAACTCAATACTTGTAGCAGTGAATATATCTCATAAAAGCACTCACTAGAATATGACATCAAAAGCTTTTACCTTTCAGATAAACTCATGGTAAGACTTTTCTGGCCAGGATCTTTCAAGTTTACATATATATATTGTTGACATTATTACAGATGTCTTCCATTCCTCCCTCCCCCCTCTACTCAGACTCCATCCTCCCCTCCCTCTGGGTGTGTACTTCTGTTCTTTGCCTAATCCCTTCACCTTTTTTCATTCCCTCCCTTTTCCCCTCTCACATCTGTCAGTCTGTACCATGTTATATTTTTAACAAAACCAGAGGCAAAGGTTTTACCTAATCATATATTACAATAATGCCCTACCTTTCCTGTTTAACTAGGTACCTTCTAATCTTCCTCAGAATTGGGGGCGGGGGGTGACTTAGATTCATATTTGCCTCTGAATCTGAGTACTCAGGGTGATAGGACCATCATTTCCCTGTTCTAATTTGATAAATGACTTAGTCTAAAATGGTGTCATGAGGTCCATGCTTTGACAGGGTATGAAGTTTGTCCAAATTCAGGGTGTTAATTACAGCTGTCTTGTGTAGTTAATATTCAGCTAAAAAGTAGATATGCCGTATGGATCGGTGTCAGTTAATCTAGAAACAAACCAAAGACACCATCAAAGTGCAATGTGTTCGATACATTCTGCTTTCCTGATTTGTGTAATCATTTGGTGGAGAAACTTCCTCGTGACTGAATCATCTGCCAGAATGAGCTTGTTTTTAGCTGTGCATCTCCTAGAGTCAGCCTGAGCAGTCTCAGCAGCAGGCAGGGACAGATCCTAGGGTTGTCTACAGGGGCCTGCAGCGCCTGCACAAATTATGCCGGGTGTTCCTGGGAGATGCTCATGTACAAATGAAATCATGTTTCAAAGAACATCAAGGCCATCCTCCAGAGGAACAAGTAATGACAAAAGGACAATGTACAGATTGAGGGCCTTGGCAGACAATCAAAGGGGCTGTCCCTACTGCTTTGATTTGGTGACAGGTTGGAAAGATCATTGAAGTCACAGGATTTGGTTTTAACAACTGAATGATTCCCTTGCCACCAAAGCTCTGGGCCAGTGTAATTATCCTAATTCACTCAGTCCTGAAAAAGACTCTGAACTGGAAGTTTCTAGGAAAGGAATACAGAAATGGAATTATTTAGTCACTGGCTGTTATTTGGTCACTGTCAGTTGTCTGACTAAATAGCATGAATTCATTAGCACTTGGAATATGAGTATTTTCTGTAACTAGAAGGTAAATATTTCTTTGTCAATTTTTGTTGACATAAGTTACCATCTTATAATCGCATTTAATTTATTCAACCAGTCAAAAAATTGTATTTTCTACTAAAATTAATCTTCTTTTGATGGCTCCATAGATTCCTGCAGCTATTCACTCTGAAGTAATGGGAGGTATTCTTTTCCCTTGTTCACTCAAGGTTTAAGACATTTGATCAGATGAAACATTTTTTAATGGAAAATAACATGGTCTTGCTCAATTCATTTAAAACTGATTTGAGCCCTAACTAGTTTGGCTCAGTGGATAGAGCGTCGGCCTGCAGACTGAAGGGTCCTAGGTTCGATTCCGGTCAAGGGCATGTACCTTGGTTGCGGGCACATCCCCAGTACGAGGTGTGCAGGAGGCAGCTGATCGATGCTTCTCTCTCATCGATGTTTCTAACTCTCTATCTTTCTCTCTTCCTCTATGTAAAAATCAATAAAATATATTAAAAAAACCAAAACTGATTTGAAACTTAAAGATAAAAGTTGTTTCCAGGGCTGGTTTCATGGGTGCGTGACTTTCATAGGTGGTTATACTATAATTAGAAAGGGCCCTAGTTTTTTAATGCTGTGCTGTTGCCAATCTTGCAATTCTTATTTTAAAAAAATATATTTTATTGATTTTTTACAGAGAGGAAGGAAGAGAGATAGAGAGTTAGAAACATCGATGAGAGAGAAACATTGATCAGCTGCCTCCTGCACACCTCCCACCGGGGATGTGCCCACAACCAAGGTACATGCCCTTGACCGGAATCGAACCTGGGACCTTTCAGTCCGCAGGCCGGCGCTCTATCCACTGAGCCAAACCGGTCTTGGCAAATTCTTAATATCTGAATAGGGGCCACACTTTTTTATTTCTTACTGGGCCCTGAAAATTATATAACCAGTCCTGATTGCTGCTAATATATTAATAGAATTGTATTTGCACAATTAACTAAGTCTAATAACAAAAATAACTTCTTAATTTTTGTCTGATTGGACAGAGCATGTGATAGATATTTGTCTTAAGGAAGGTCAGCCCAGCCCTGGCCCGGTGGCTCAGTTGTTTGGAGCATCATCTATTAACCGAAAGTTTGTGGTTCCATCCCAGGTCAAAGTGGGTATGGAAACAAGCAGTCTATGTTGCCTCTCTCATATAGATGTTTCTTTCTTTTTCTCTGTGTGTTTGTGTGTGTGAATGTTTGTGGTCAAATAGTGATAAGTGTTCTGAAGAAAAGTAAGGCAAGATAAGAGAATAAAGAGCGATTGTGGCCCTAACTGGTTTGGTTCAGTGGATAGAGTGTCGGCCTGCGGACTGAAGGGTCCCAGGTTCGATTCCGGTTAAGGGCATGTACCTTGGTTGTGGGCACATCCCCAGTAGAGGGTGTGCAGGAGGCAGCTGATCGATGTTTCTCTCTCATCGATGTTTCTAACTCTCTATCCCTCTCCCTTTCTCTCTGTAAAAAAATCAATAAAATATATTTTATATATATTTTTAAAAAGAGTGATTGTGACAGCATATTTTTTAGAGCATCTATCTACATTATTTTTGTCTCAGTGACTGTCATGATCACCTTTCCATTAGCCCAAAAAATAACAAACTGAGAGTTTCTGTAGCCTGCTTTCTGTTTGTCATCACTCCCTTCATCTCCCTAATAACCAATCAATGATTAAGCTTACTCTATTTCCTGAGTTAATCCACTTTTCTCCATGTCCTTAATATGCTTGTCTAAGCTACTGTCATCATCATCATCACTCACCAGGATTATTTTAACAAGTTTTCTGAAGTTTTGTACCAAAGTGCAAGTGCTCCACCCTCATAGTGAGTAGTCCTTCCTGAAAGTAGATTTGATCATGTCTCCCCACTGAAAACTCTTTAATGGCTTACCCTTATCCTACAGATAAAATCGACATTTGTGGTCCTGGCTGACAAAATCCTCAATTTTCTGATTTTGCCAGCTGCTCTGCCTCCTTCATTATCACTGCAAATCCCCAACCTCTCTGGTGCTCCAACTATGGGGAACTTTTTCAGCTCCTCAAAGCTGTTGTTCTCTCTCTCTCATTTCTGAGCTATCTCACATCCTTCTCCCTCTTTACCCGACTCTTATAGTTCTTTAGTGCCAACATCACTTTCTTCTAAATGCCTCTTATGAGTAATCAAGATTAAATTAGGTTCTTGGTATGTGTCTGCTATGGCATCCTGTCCCCCATTTCAAGGTGATCAGGTAACACACTTCATTTTTACTGCACTTTCAATTGCCTACATTTCTCTGGGTATAAAGTGTATAAAGACAGACTCTCCATGTCTGTCTAGCTTATATCTATGTTCCAAGCATTAGGACAGAACCAAGTACAGGACAGCTCATTACAGAAAGCATGTGTGCTATTTATGCCCGTCTCCCTAATTTCTTTCTGAATCTAAGTGATATTGTGTGTTATTTTACTATTATGTGAATACAAATGCTGAATGCAATTGGGCACATTATATTGGGTCTTGAATAGTTGGCATTTATTTTTCTAGGAAGAATGGTGAAGTGATTCATTTATTTCAGACTGCATTTCAGTTTTAGAGAACATGAGTTGGTCTTGAAGTTAAATCTGCGTAAGCCAGAGGTAGATGCCTGATTTAGTCCTATCTAGAGAAGTTACATGAAAACAGGGGCAAGATCTTATTTTTTTCCTTTAAGAAATGTATTTTTAGGAAATCGGTCCATCTCTCTAATGAAGCAGAAATTAAGTATATAACCTGTTCTTGGGTAATCTGGACATATGTGATGGAAATGAGCCTTTATTTGGAAATTAGAAATGTGTCTAATTTGGATGTTCCTATACATTTACTGAAACCTGTTGTGTGTTTTTTAAAGCTGTGTCAATTTTTAGAATCCTTTTTTTTGCTTCTAATAAATGCTAAATTTCAAAATGTTGTATAAATTTAATCTCTTTAAAATTTAAATTAAACAGTTTAAACAACAACATTTTAAGCTACCTTTATTTTGCAAGATACATTGGTTGGAAAAAGGAGCCATGTAACAATATAAAACGTTTTTAATATGAAGTGATTATTTATTTTAAAGAATTATAATCACAGTTGAATCATTGAAACAACAATTGCCTGATAAACTTTACGTACTCATTCCACTTTTGTTATAATAACTGCTCAGTGACTTGGAGGTTTGCTTTTAAAGCAACCTGAGGAAAACAATTTTAACATTTACTAGACATTTTGTAAAAGTGAAATGGTCATATTATTAATTCCATATTTTTAATAATTACCCTTGAATATTTTTCTATATCAAATAGCTAAGTATTTGATAAAATGATATGCCAAACAGTTCCTGCAATATTTTAACCCTCCCTGAAAGTTATGTTTGACATAAATGAACACATTTTGAATTTCTAAATCATTCCATTGGGAGATTGTGATCTGGTATGTTTACCTCCTTTTTTTAAGTAATAAAGTTGGGTATAAATAAATACTTAAAACCACTCTGTCTGTTTAAAAACATCTAGACATGGAATGTAATCATTAAACTGTGTTTTAGATAAATACAGCATGCCTTTATGGCCAGAAGACTTCCGGGAGTGTCATCCTCCAGAGCTGAGCTGCCTGCTAATGACTCTGCTCAAGGCAAAAAAAATACACATATTAGAGCTTTTCCAAATGAGCCTCATTGTTAGTGAGTGCTGCTATAATTTTATTTAATGGCTCAGAGCTTCATTCGCAGGAAGTAGACACTATGTTAATTAATAGAACAATACTTGTAGAAAAGCTTTCAGATAGTACTTGATTAATCACGTATTCCTTTTGAGGGTCATATTTAGAAAATAATTCTTTAGGTCCCTTGGTGCAGGGGATGGCCTGGCTGGTTGGTGTAGTTGTCAGAAAGGGGCTGTTTTTCAGTCTGATATGGCATTAAAACAGCTTTTTTTCTTACCTGTCAATCTTGGGACCTGACTAACTTCTGGTGAAGTTTACATATGACAAGATAGAAAAATGTGTAGTTTAACTTCAGAGAAATTAGAAGGGGCTCAATTAAATAGTGAATAGTATCTAGAATTCAGAAGAAACAGTTGCTACTTTTAATTAGAAAATTTAATTGGTTCTTCGTCCATTAATTCTGTTTATAGGCATGATAATTATAATTCCTAAATATCAAGCATGAGTAAAAGTATACATTATCTGTTTATTTTTATGCCAAACATAGTAAGTTTAGATTTTTCTAGAGTATATTGTTTCCATACCATTTAGAAATATAAAGAAGATCAACTTTTCTATAATACCATTATGATTGTAAACGTGTAGATAAATTATAATCTCTCTTCAAAATGTTTTTTAACCTGAATATCTTTTTCTTATAAATTTATCAAATTTCTATGCTTCAACTAACCAAGAGAGGGTATCTTATTTCTATCTTTACTGCCTCATCATTTCATAAACTTAGTTTTGTTTCTTCCAGTGATCATTCTTTTTATGCTTATTAAGACATTTCTAACATCTTCTTGCTGCTCATTTCTCTGAGGAATTGCTATTCCTCTGGCTTTCCACCGAATCCCTGCTATATACTACCCTTCCTTCTCACTTTGGCTCTAGCTATTCATTTGTCAAATGCACAAGGTAAAGACTTTCAAAGTATTTTTTTTTTCTCCTGAGTAAAGTGTCATCACCCTTACCTCCTGCTCTTTGTCTACTTAGAATTAATTTCTTGAGAGGCATAGGATTCAGTGCAAAAAAAAAATATTGTTGTGATGAAAGTCTTTTATGTATTAGTTTGTGATTTATAATTTGTTTCATCAAGTATAAAACTCAAAACTATAAATGTCAAGTGTTAACTGGTACAGCTTAATCAGTCATTTGCAATTTTGATGTCAGTCTATTAACCTACTGACTAAAAGGGCATCAGAGGGTCCTGGCTTGCATTTGGTTTTGGAGTCCTCTATGATTTCTTTCCTAATAATGTTCACAGCAGTATACCATTAAAGTTCTTTGCTTCAGTTCACATTCTGATTGTCCCTGAACCTGTAGGAAGGGTACTGTTGACTCAGACAAAATTTTGATCCATGTATTTTGGCAGGCATAATGTGTACTGCTGTGTAATCTCACAGTTGGCCTATTTTGTGCTTTTATAAAATAACCAATTCACAATATCTTAGTAGTTATCTAAAATTTCCTACTGTATTGAATACTTTTCTGCAAAGATTTAAGGGTTTACTTGTTTGTCAAACTTGCCTACTATAAATACTCCAAAAGTATAAACTGTCTTTGATATCTCATTATTATTAACCACGTTCTTAATTGTATCTGATGTCAGTAACACAAGATCACAATAATAACATTAACAATAGGTATTTCTGAATGAGTGAATCAAACTGTAAAGTGCCTAGAGACAAATGAAAAAAACAACAACCACAGTTGCAAAATGTATATTCATATGGGAAAAGAGACATTGAAGAGACTTATGAATGGGCAAGCAAAGGCATTTTCTCATGGTTATAAAACAGTAATTAGTTAAATAAATATATCTTCAAAATAGGAAATAATCATGTTAATTAAAATAGTGAAGAGATGGTCTTCAAGTTAGGAATCTAAGGTACACTTTAAAATGTGAATATGAAAATCAATGTACATTTTTCCCTCAGACATTTGTGTGTTACATGCCACTGAGTTGGCTTTGACTCCTGGTGACTCTATGAATGAGTGATGTCCTCAGTGTTCTGGCTTTAACATATCCCTGCTTAGCACTTTTTAAAAATATATTTATTTTTATTGATTTCAGAGAGGAAGCAAGAGTAGAGGTAGAAACATCAATGATGAGAATCATCGATGGGCTGTCTCCTACACACCCCTTCCTGGGGATTGAGCCTGCAACCCAGGCATGTGCCCTGACTGGGAATCAAACTCTGATCTCCCAACAGCAGTTCTCAACCTGTGGGTCGCGACTCCTTTGGTGGTTGAACGACCCTTTCACAGGGGTCGCCTAAAAACATCCTGCATATCAGATATTTACATTACGCTTCATAACAGTAGCAACATTACAGTTATGAAGTAGCAACGGAAATAATTTTATGGTTGGGCCACAACATGAGGAACTTTATTTAAAGGGCCAGAAGGTTGAGAACCAATACATAAATGGGTGCTCAATCGCTGAGCCACAGAGCCGGGCCCTGCTCTGCTCTTGTAGAGTCTTGCCTATGGCTTCCTTTTAATGGAGTTAATCCATCCCATATTTTGTCTTCCTCTTTTCTGCTGCCTTCAATTTTTCTCAGTATTATTAACTTTTCCAAAGAACCCTGCCTTCTCAACGGTGTCCAAAGGGGGACAACTTCAGTTTTGTCATTTTTGCTTCCAGGGATGTTTCAGGCTTAATGTGATATAAGACCCACTTGTTCATCTTTCTGGCAGTCCAGGGTACCTGTAGATTTTCCTCCAATACCATATTTCTTTACTTTCTAATCAGCCTTCTTCACTGTCCAACTTCCACATCTGGACATAGTAATTGGAAATGCGAGATGTAGATGATCTTAGCCGTGGTCTCTAATAACACTTCTTGCTCTTGGTGATCTTTCCTAATTTTTCTATTGCTGCTCTTCCCAGGTCAATAAAATCTTTAACAATTTCAATGTCTTCACTATGCTAAAGTTGGATGTTTTTCTGTAGTCATGATTTTTGTCTTCTTGATGTTCAAATGCAGCCCTGCTTTAGCACTCTATGCTTTTACTTTCAATAGAATTAATTCCAAATCATTGCTACTTTCTGCCAGTAAGATGTTGTCATCTGTATATCTTATATTTCTTCCACCAGTATGAATTCTCCTTCCTCTGAGTTTAGCCCAGTTTTTAATAATACTTGTGTTGAATACACATTAAACAGATAGGGAGATAAAATATAAATGGATATTATCAGTAGCTAACATATTGAGATTGCCAGTTCCACTGCTTCCTAAGTATGACATATTTTAAAATCTTTAGTTCACACATTTATAAATGTATCTAACTTGATCCTTACAATTCTATAAGGTATATTGCTATCCTATCTACTTATTTTATTTTACTTATTTTTAATAAATCTTTATTGTTTAGATTATTATAGTTGTTCCTCTTTTTTCTCCCCGTAGCTCCCTCCTCCTAGTTCCCACTCCACCCCATACCCATTCCCCTCCCCGCACTGTCCTTGTCCATAGGTGTAAGATTTTTGTCCAATCTCTTCCTGCATCCTCACTCTCTTCCCCCCGAGAATTGTCAGTCCACTCCCTTTCTATGACCCTGATTCTATTATATTCACCAGTTTATTCTGTTCATCAGATTTTTTATTCACTTGATTTTTAGATTCACTGGTTGGTAGATATGTACTTGTTGTCACTTTGTTGTTCATAATTTTTATCTTTACCTTTTTCTTCTTCTTCCTCTTCTTAAAGGATACCCTTCAACATTTCATAAAATACTGGCTTGGTGGTGATGAACTCCTTTAGTTTTTTCTTATCTGTGAAGCTCTTTATCTGACCTTCAATACTAAATGATAGCTTTGCTGGATAGAGTAATCTTGGTTGTAGGTTCTTGCTATTCATCACTTTGAATATTTCTTGCCACTCCCTTCTGGCCTACATCATTTCTGTTGAGAAATCAGCTGATAGTCGTATGGGTACTCCCTTGTAGGTAACTCTCTTGCTGCTTTTAAGATTCTCTCTTTGTCTCTTGCCTTAGCATTTTAATTATGATGTGTCCTGGTGTGGTCCTCTTTGGATTCCTCTTTTTGGGGGTTCTCCGCACTTTCTGGACTTGTAAGTCCATTTCTTTCACCAGGTAGGGGAAATTTTCTGGCATTATTTCTTCAAATTGGTTTTCAATATTTTGATCTCTCGCTCTTCTTCTGACACTCCCATAATTTGGATGTTGGCACGCTTGAAGTTGCCCCAGAGGCTCCTTACACTATCTTCATATTTTTGGATTCTTTTTTCTTTTTGTTTTTCCTGCATAATCTTATAACTGTGGTTTTGATCTCTATATCCAGTAGTTTGCTTTCCTCCATTTCTGTCATTTGTGACCTGTTTCTTTGTCTCCACATTTTGGCTGCTTCCCTGTATTGATAGAGTGGTCTTGTGTGCCAGGTGTCCTATAGGGCCAGTGGCTCAGCCTCCCCAATTACCTGAGGTGGACACTCTTAGTGCACTCCTTTGTATGCTGTCTGCACAGTCTTGTTGTAGTTAAGCCTTGATTGATGTTGATATCACTGGGAGGAATTGACCTCCAGGCCAATTAGCTGTGAGGACCAGCTATGTCTACAACGGGAGAACTTCTGTGCTGGAGACACCCTTATCGGACTGGACTTGCTTCAGTGGGGCTTTGGTGCTCACCAAGTCTGCCCCTTGAGTGTTGCTTATGGATATGAAGAGTTATAATCTGGATGGTCTCACTCTGACCACTGGGTACACTGACTCTTGGATCCACAATGGTGCAAAATCAGCCACCTCATGAGACCACCCAGCAGGAGCTACAGAGAGATCTGCAGATTCCTCCTCTTTGTTTTGGTTTTGGAAGTGCCCAGATGAGGCCCAGCTGCTGCAGGGTCTTAGGCATTTTGGAAGCTTTGGAGTTTTCTGACCCACCTGCAGTTTGTTAGGTTTTAGGTTGCAAAATGACAGGCCATTCATATGCAAAAGCCTCTGGGCACAGCTTGTGTGGGGTTGTAAACTGGGTGGGGAGGGGTCTCAGGGAATCACCAGGGCAGAGCAAACAGCAATGGCTGCTAGCCAGCCCTTCCCTGGAGAGGTCTCTTGGTCTCTGTGTCCCACAGCCCCATGTAGGAACAATGCGAGCACCTCTGAGAGAAAGCCACCCTTGCGTTCTGGCCAAATGCTCCCCATATGAGTTTGGGTCCCCAGAGTCTCGCCTGTAACTGGAGTTCAGAGCAATCAGGAGCTTGTATATCCCTCCACAGCGCACCCAGTTGCTAGCCCATTTCACATGCCTCTGTACCTTCGCACTTCTGCACCTCTGCACCTCCTACCAGTTTCAATGCGCTTTTTTTCTTTCCTCCTAGTTGTATAACCAGCTTTCCTGTGGTTCTGGATGATATTTGTTTTGTCATTTACTTGGAGTTTTGATATGGTTGTAAGAGGCAGCAAGTACAGGTGCTTACCTATGCTGTCATCTTGGTTGTCCCCTTCCTATCTACTTATTTTAATACTAGAGGCCTGGTGCACAAATTTGTGCACCATATGCACCATTAGGGTCTCTTGGCCTGGCCTGCAGAGATCAGGCTGAAACCAGCTCTTTGACATCCCCAGAGGGGTCCCAGATTGCGAGAGGATAGTCTCAGGTGACACACCTCAGAATCGGGCTCCCTCCTCTCTGTTCCATGTGTGTCACCTGAGAACCACAGCTGCCAAGTCACCACAGCTAGGCAGCTCCTGCATTGAGCGTCTGCCCCCTGATGGTCAGTGAACATCATAGCTACCGATTGGACAGTCAGATGGTTGGACGGTCACTTAGGCTTTTATATATGTATAGATGAGGAAAATGACATTAAGAAAGATAATTTCCCATAGCAACTAATAGGTTACAAAGCTAAAACTATAAGCCCTAGTAGCTTTCCATGAAAATTTTACTTTCTCACATTTCTGAGACAAGTTACTATTATATTTTTTAAAGAGTCAGAAATAAAATATAAATAACTAAGTCCAATAAGAACATGTAAAGTCATAAAGGCTATATTTTAATGGTATGTTTGCATAACTACTGTTTTATTTTCCCAGAAATGTCTGTATTACTTTCTACATTGTTTTTTGAAATCATGCTTAAATTAGCTCTTTAGTATAATTTAATTTAAATTTAGTATAATTTAAATTGTTTTGTTTGGGTAAATTTTATACAAAGTCTTTATTTCTCAATAACTACAGTGTTTGACTTGGTGTTTACATGAACATTTGAACTCATGAATTCAAATTTGTGTTATTTTTGGTTTGCATTCTCCTGGATCTCAAATTAGAAAGACTCAGTTTGTTAACAACATAAAAATGTATTTTCGTGTATCATAATTAAAAAGAGTAAATATAAACTGTATAGATTAATACAAGTTTTTAAGTGCAAGATGCTAATTTGAGCTCCAAATATCAAGATAGTTGGATGTATTGGAGACCAGGTGGAAGTGCAAAGAATACTTCTCCTTGATATTGACTCTTCTCTAGATCAATAGCAGTTCCAAATGTAGTACAAAGCAGACAAGATTTAACAGGCTCTAAATTATTGAGGCTAGTGCGTTGTTGCTAGAGAGTTCATTAACAATCCCATCAATACAGTGAGGTCCATGGACATTAGTAAGAGCTTCATGGAACATTTTAAAAGAGAATGAGGTATCTCAGTGGACTGATCTTAGTGGGAAAATTTAATTAGGTAAGAATAATTACATTAGTTAAATGAAACTTTTAATTGAAAACCTGTTGGCATTTTTTAACCTGCTTCACAGCTGTCCCTTAATCATTTATAAAAAGTGAA
>NW_006300376.1:5954370-5960508 GCF_000327345.1 Myotis davidii | reverse complement strand
AAAGAGTGCAAAATAGTTACCTTGTGAAGCTTTCACAAGTACAACTCTATGGACTGAATTCTTACCTTATAAAGGCTTACAGGGAAATCCTGCTGTTTATAAAATTATCCTGTTGAGTGTTGTTAGGGAACGTGGCATCCAGGAAGAGCTCTTGGGGGATGGAAAGCTCAAAATTGTATAATGTAAACATAAAGAACCAATGAAAATTCTTACTGTCAAAATTAGCATTGGCCACATTGTAGAGTATGTTTTGCTAGTTGTTGTTCGAAATAAGTTAACTATTTCTTTTTTGAAGGGGGTAGCTTTTAGCTTAAGTCAGAGAGCATAAGTTTGAAGAGACATAGGCATGTATCCAAATCCACAAATTCTAAGGAACACCAAACAAATGGATACATGAATTACGCACAGCATTAGTCATGGCCCAGGCCCTGTCTTTGCTGAATCCCAGCAACACTGTCATCGTGATGTCTCTGCACTTGATCTTCAGAGCGCTGCTGAACTTGAATTTTCTTTCTAACTTATCAGTTTGACTGTGAGGCTGAACTCATCCTATTATTTCCTTTCTTCTTCTTTTTAAATCTTTCCTTGAAGCTCTTATCCATTTTAGTCCTCTTGGGTACTAGATCCTGTATGGGTAGCTACAAAAATTCTTATTTCTTTTAAAGGGTTTCCATTTTGAAGTTTCTGGAGTCTCCTTTTATTCAACTAATTGGCAACATAGGAATCTCTCTGATTAGTTCAAAACATAAAGTATAGGCATGTCTGTGTTCTGACTGTACAAGAAGATAGAAATTTAACAGTGAATTTAAAACAAAGAAAATGTAATAAAAGTATTGACAGTTTTTATTGAGTAGGCAGAAATTGCATAGAGTAATAATACAATGGTTGACCAAAGTAACTTTTGATTTCCATTATTTATTAATTTATATGAAATGTTGATACAAAAGTTTGTTATAAAGCACACAAAGCATAGAGAACTATGGGGGTAAAGATATATAAATTAAGATTACACTTATATTACAAAGGCCAAAATAAGGCCAAAATGAAATACGGGTTTTCTAGAATACAATTGTAATACAACTTTAAAACCCACTGGGTTCTAAACCATCCTCTTACAAAGAAAGAAACTGAAGACTAGAAAAAATGTGAGTTAGTTTTGTCCACGTTTACATGGCTAGTATGCAATTATCTGTCCAACAGCAGCTCTTTGTTTTGTAACAAATGCAAGACATTTTACTGTTTTTGTCATTTATTTATTCTTTAATACTAAATGTGTCACCTAGTGCTTGTGTATTCAGTATGTTCTTTTTGAGCTCTGAATTGTGGTGGTGCGTACATACCACATTTTATAAGAATCGAGTGGTTGCATGATAATTTTCTTCCTGCTCATCTTCTTCCTGAACTTGGTCTGCTTTTGAACAGCATGAGGCCTGTTCCTTCATTTAGGCTAACAGTGGGTGTAGAAAGGTTGAAACATTATACTTTTTAAATAGATTCCTTCTTTTGGATAGTATCCATATTGAAGAGATTATTGATCTGGTTGTCATCATCGTCGTCATCGCCGCCGTCGTCGTCGTCATCATCATCATCATCATCATCATCATCATCATCATCATTTAACACCTGCCTATATACCATGTGCCAGGGATTGTGCAAACTGCTTTAAAGTATAATCTCGTGCAGTCTGTACACCCCATGCAGCTGCCAGTAAAGAGCTCCATTTTAGAATAGTACAAAGAGCCAGCAACAGAGAAAGCCTAATGGCAGCTGCAGTGTAACTGGGAGAATTGTCTCCGACAATTGGCTCCCTACTGGGTCTGAGGACATTTCTTCATCAGTCCCTCTGTTCTGTTAGCACCTGCTCTGTGCCGGACAGAGTGCTGGGTGCCGTGTGCCAGCTGAATGAGTGAGCACCAGCTTGCCTTCCATGGTGGCCCTTACTCTTGCTCAGAAGGGAGGTGATCTCCATTGCATTTAAGCTTGTGCTGACTCTACAGGAAGTTCTAGAGGTCAGAATCCACCCCTTTCCCCCCACCCCTTAGATCTGCATTTTCAAATTAAAGATTGGATAGCCAAAATTGTTTTTCTCCTAGAATTGCCTGTTTTTTAAAAGTGATGTTTTCTATATGGAAGTGTTATGGCAGATCATCATTTTAAATTTCCAATTAAGAAATGAGGAAACAAGGCAAAGGGTGATTTACATATTTTGATTATTTGTTTTAGATAAAAGATCAAGTCAATGAAAGAGCCCGCATTTGTAAACTTAAATTCCACTTACTAGTATTAAACTGTTCTCTTTGTGCTATGCACTGAATTGAGATGGGAATTCAGAAATGAGCAAACTCTTAGACATAAGAGTTTCAGAATGGATCTGCCACCTGCCAGCTAGCATTCAGATCTCAAAGGGGACCTGCCTACACTTATTGAATGAAAAGATAAATGTGTTCACAGTACTGTTACTATAAATTCATTTAGAAACAGGACAGAGGCTGTACTCACATTCCTCCCAGGTCTGAATTGCTGGCAGATTTGGTTCACTGTACCTCTGGGAGGTAATATATTCTAACTAAATGGCGAAGTGTGACTGTTATTCAGAACTCCATAATATCCATTTCTTGTACAGTTTAAATGAACTTTTTGGTTGAATTAATCAATTTATTGGGAAAATGCTTTTATATTGTTACTATAGGTAAGACAATGTATGGAATATCAAGTGGGGTATTACAAAGAAAGGTATGGTGATTATATGACAAATGCTAATGAAGGAAAGATTAAACATGAGAACGCATAGTTTTATTAAAGCTAGAATGTGCAATGAATAAAGAAGATACAGATCAGTGATGCTTGGTTCGGGATGTTTCTAGAGTAAAATGAAATCTATAAGCCATCTTCCCAGAAAAATGCATGATTACATTTTTTAACTTTTTGATAGCTGTACTGGAGTAAAACTGAAATACTGTAACTTCTCAAATTTAAATTGTGCACTTTTATATGTTTGACATACATATACACCAATGTAGCCATCGTTACAATCAATATATGAACAAAAATCACAACGCTTTTAAGAGTGGTTACATTTACATGTAAATTATAACATACAACATTGTGGATGTTTGGAGCCCAGGATAAGAGCCCAAATATGCACAAAGTGCTTTAGGAGGATGATATTGTCATATATGGAACTCTATGTATCATAATACAGAAAGTAAATTGAAGAGGCAATGTTTCAAGTTCCCCCAGTCAAATTCATTAGGGGCCCCCAAGCCATGCTCCCTGGGGGATAGGACATTCCAGAAAATGTCCTCTCCTCGGAATGAAAAATAAATAATTTTGAAAGGTTTTTGCCAAGAGAAGTTTTTAGTATATCTGAGAGATTTTATGTCCCAGTGTCTCCTCCTATGATTGTATGAAATTCAGAATTGCTCATTTCTAATTTTTTCTTCATGCTTACTGCAGATATAAGCTGTTTTATTTTTATAACTCCTAGAACATCTATCTCAGAACCGCACCAAAAAGATGTTTAATGATCAGAAATAGAAATAACATGCACACTCAACATGTACATAGTTGGTAATTAGTGCTTAGTACCAGAGTCTTCTGTAAATGAAATCTAAGTACATAGAAATATTTTAACTATTCACAGCATCCATTATTATTCCTGTTTTTACATATTAGGAAATGTTCCAATTAAACATACAAAATAAAAAAAAATATTACACAATAATTATTTGATCATTTGAAACTTTTGAGAGCATCAGATTTCTCCGATTCTTCAATTGTTTAAAAACGTGCAGTGTGCTTTTTCAGAGCATAAAAGAAATGTAAGCATATATCCCTGTTCTTTCAATACTTATCAGACACGAGGTTCCCTGAGATAGATGAAAATAGCCCTGGGTGACTAAACCAATTTCTGTGGCAATAGCTCAGCCATAGATATTAGCATTTGTCACTCTTTCACCTGCATCCCAGTGACACACTCCATGTCTAAAAGTAATTAGACGAGGGATAAGATAAACCCACAAATACATTAGGGAGATGGTTAATGCATGATTAAAATGTATGCAAAGGCGCTTTTCATGATCTTATAAGCTACCACTTAGAAAAATCACTACAGATTTGCTGAGACGTATAGGACTGTATTGCACAATTTTAAAGGTTTGAAAACCAGATTTTGACTGACAAACGTACATTCTTTGTAGGTTAACTAACTTATTTTAGGAAGAAAAATAAAGTTCCAACTCCATTGTAGTCTGAGCTAGGATCTCTGGGGGGTTCCAATTGCTATCGATAGATGCTTAACCCAGCTTTGAAGAATGGAGATCTGCACGTAGCTCTGTCTGTGCCTATCTAATCGTGCTTTCTTCTGGGCTGTATTCCCAGGGTGAACAGATATCCTAGCTTTCCAATAAGTGTGATCTATTTATATATAAATGAGTAATTATCCTTGAAAGAGAGAAAAATAGGACAGATTGTTTTGTCTTCACTGCTGACTTTTTTCTCTGCTTAGCTTTTGTCTTTGTAGTTTAGGATGCGAATGACTACAACTTTATCTCACCCCCCATATGAATTTTAATAGCCAAACTGTACACATTTTTAATTTTAATTTAATTGGTTAAATTGCAATTATGCTTAACCTTGAAACTTTCTTTAGAGATAGCCATGATCTAGAAAGAAAAAAACTGACTTGGGAACCAAATGAACTTCTATTTGAATATCAGCTCAGAGACATACTTCCTCTCTATGGGACATGGGGACGTAATTGTCATGTATTCAGCAGAGCCTCTGATAATATGAGCCCTGCTGCCATCACTTTCCCCTCCACCATTTCTCACCGTTTCAGTGGGAATATGGCTTAGCGAGGCAGTCAATTACAATAGTGCGGATAGTGGTTCTAAGAATTGGACCTTGCCTGAATCTTGTTTCTGAGTATTATTTCTTCCAGAGTCTTGTTACGAAAGTTTGGAGGGTAGTTCTAAGAGCTAAACTTGGCTTGACTCTTATTTTCTGAGTCTTGTTTCTCAAGGTGATAATATCTTGAGAGAATTACTTTAACCTTGCCAAGTTTCTAAAACCTATGGTTTTTGTGAGAATGCATGTAAAATAAAATGACATGGTTGTGTGATATAAAGGAAGCATGCAGTGTCACTTAATGGTAATATAAAAATGATGACAAAGTAATTAACCTGTATGTCTCCTCTTCTTTTCTCCTCTTCTGTTTTACCCCTTTCTTCTTCTTTTTTTAAAAAAATATATATTTTATTGATTTTTTTACAGAGAGGAAGGGAGAGGGATAGAGAGTTAGAAACATTGATGAGAGAGAAACATCAATCAGCTGCCTCCTGCACACCCCCTGACTGGTGATGTGCCCGCGACCAAAGTGCATGCCCTTGACCGGAATTGAACCTGGGACCCTTCAGTCCGCAGGCTGACTCTCTATCCAATGAGCCAAACAGGTCAAGGCACCCCTTCCTTCTTTTTTTCTATTTTCCATTGAGAGAAGAGTCAGACAGGGATTATAGAGTCAATATGAGAGGGTGAAAGATTTAGCAAGAGCAGCTCAATCAATCTCTACCCTTTAGAGCTGAGAGTAAGAGAGGCCCTTTAAGCCTGATCCTGAAAGATACTCTGCCCTTGGAAAATCTTCTGAACAGCAACCGTATTGAGGAAATCTATTTCTTTCATGAATTTGTTCCTGGTTAACATTACTAACTTCCTAACTAACCTACTGTTGACCCAATACCAAACATTAATGTATTCTGTGTGTGTGTGTGTTTGTGTGTGTGAGTTTGTGTGTGCATGTGTGTGTGTGTGAATTTATACTTATCAATTCTCTACAATCTATACCTTTCCGTACTTTGCAGTATATGTTTATGATGAGAATATTTATTGCTTATCAAAAATTATACATACTAGTGCTTTCAAGTTCTTATTAGTATTTCTTATAGTTTGTAACTTCAAAAATCATTGTATTATTTTGCTTTATTAAATATAGAGCACTGAGAAAGGATCTAGAGCAGCGGTTCTCAACCTGTGGGTTGCAACCCCTTTGGGGGTTGAACGACCCTTTCACAGGGGTCTCCTAAGACCATCGGAAAACACATATATAATTACATATTGTTTTTGTGATTAATCACTATG
>NW_006300376.1:5949257-5949909 GCF_000327345.1 Myotis davidii | reverse complement strand
TTTTTTCTATTTTCCATTGAGAGAAGAGTCAGACAGGGATTATAGAGTCAATATGAGAGGGTGAAAGATTTAGCAAGAGCAGCTCAATCTACCCTTTAGAGCTGAGCGTAAGAGAGGCCCTTTAAGCCTGATCCTGAAAGATACTGTGCCCTTGGAAAATCTTCTGAACAGCAACCGTATTGAGGAAATCTATTTCTTTCATGAATTTGTTCCTGGTTAACCTTACTAACTTTCTAACTAACCTACTATTGACCCAATACCATACATTAATGTATTCTGTGTGTGTGTGAGTGTGTGTGCATGTGTGTGTGCATGTGTGTGTGTGAATTTATACTTATCAATTCTCCACAATCTATACCTTTCCTTACTTTGCAGTATATGTTTATGATGAGAATATTTATTGCTTATCAAAAATTATACATACTAGTGCTTTCAAGTTCTTATTAGTACTTCTTATATTTTGTAACTTCAAAAATCATTGTATTATTTTGCTTTATTAAATATAGAGCACAGAGAAAGGATCTAGAGCAGCGGTTCTCAACCTGTGGGTTGCAACCCCTTTGGGGGTTGAACGACCCTTTCACAGGGGTCTCCTAAGACCATCGGAAAACACATATATAATTACATATTGTTTTTGTGATTAATCACTATG
>NW_006300376.1:5938463-5949218 GCF_000327345.1 Myotis davidii | reverse complement strand
GTCTCACTCATTTGTGGAATATAATGAACAACCTGAACTGATGAACAAAAGTAGATACAGAGGCAATAGAAGCATCAAACAGACTGTCAAACTTCAGTGGGAAGGCAGGGTAGGGATTCTGGGTGGGGGTAAGAGATCAACCAAAGGACTTGTATGCATGCATATAAGCATAACCAATGGACGCAGAAACAAGGGGCATGAGGACTTGTAGGAGGGTGGTTGGCCTGAGAGAGGTCAATGGAGGAAAAAGGAGACATATGGAATACTATATGCAATACTTTAAACAATAAAATAAAACTTTTAAAAAAGATGGAAGCATTTGCATATGTATAGTTTTACAAAGAAGAAAGTAAAGGTAAGTCTGACAGGATATCAAATTTAAATGGAAAGTAAGCCCATATTGTCACATAAAAAACTGGTCTAAAAGTAGGATGAAAAAAATAAGCACCCTAACCTGATGAAAATACATAAAGAACAGTTTCAAGCTATAGTTCTTTATCATGAATCAACATATTTTAAACTGGTAATTCAAGAAGTAATTTGATCAATAACTTTCTCACTATTTAAAATTTTTTCTCTAGGACATATACAATGGTTGTCAAAAGCAGGTTTACATTTGGGTGTATGTGAAACAGTTTATTCTTATATTATTACTTATTAATTATTATGTTATTTTCCATATGAACAACTATAAACATACTTTTGTTCCCCCTGTAGATTAATAAATATTGTATTTCTTTTATAAATACACTTAAAATCACAGATCTCAAATAGATTATCAACTAGTGTGTCCTCTGATCTAGACCCTGAAACTATGTCCCCAAAATGATTTTCAAACTCTGAATTAGGCAATTTTTTCCCCTACCATTATCAATTTAGATTAGGCAATAAGTCCGTAACTCATGGCAGGATAATAGGAATATCATTGTTTGTGTTCTTTTTATTATTTTCTGGGAACAGATAAAAGTTTCCATCTTGCCAATAATTGTATTGTTTTATAACTTTTCATCTTTAAAAAATAACTGTAAAATCTTAAGAAAAAATAAAATTCTAATATTTACTTATTCCAAGATTAATCATAGGTACCATTTTAGTGTATTTTCTTCCCTTTGATTTTTTTTGGTTGTTGTTGTTGCACAATATGCAATATGATAGTTAGGAGCACCAGCCAAGAGCAGAGAGGCCACTTCTTAGCTGTGTGACTCTGGTTAATTAACTTCCCTCAGCCTTGGCTTGGTCACTTGTAAAATGGAACAGCAGTCATGTTTTTATTTAGTCACTATTGTGAGAATTAAATAAATAGCCATGGCAAGTATTATAAGATGTATGTAATGGTTAGTGATGGAAATATAGTTGTGTATTATCTATTTTTACACTTAGTAAATCTCATCTAATTTTCAGTCTAATTGATTATTTTTCAAAACATGATTGTTAATGGTTATATAAGATATCATTGTGATATTACTGTTTTATTTTGAACACGCAGCAGGTTTCCACTTTTATCTGTTAAAATGAAAAATGTAGATAGCCTTTGTTCTTATCTTTGATTTTCTTAGAGTAATTAATGAGTTCAAGAACATAGATTTTTTTTTAATGCTATATTGTGGTGCATATTGCAAAATGCCCTTTATCTTTCATTTAGTAGTGTCTGAAAGAGTTCTTTTCTCTATTCCTTTGAACAGTAATGTTGTAAAAATTAATTTTATTTTGACATCAAATGTGTCTTTTATATCTTGTAACTATTGTTATGACCACCTGTGTGGCATATGAAATATATCTTCTGATTGTTAACTCAGGCCAAAGACAAATGTCAGTCTAAACCCCAGGCTCCCCATGCATGCTTATCAATCCCACTAGTCTAGTTGTGACTATACAGTCCTCAGAGTATGTGAAAACAGTCAGCTGATACCTACAGAATAAAGGTTATGAATCTGAGCTCTATTCCCCAGAGATTTATGAACTATAAAATTGCATTATTATTACGTTCTGTCATTGCATTGTGCTCCTTAGCTGCCTTCTGTTTTATGTGGTAGAGCTCCTTAGGATCCATTTGCATGAAAGGTACCCTGTGTACTCATTTTTGTATTGTATTGTGGAGAGCGCTATAATCCGCAGGGTTCCTATTCATTTTGGAATTCATTTCACAGCTCACTAATTGTGTGAATGAGAAGAGGAAATACGTGCTTTCATTCCCAGGCATGCCAAGCAGATGGCCCAAAGTTCATTGCTACCAGAACTGTCAGTATGGCCCTCTTCTGTAGGTAGTGAGCCTGGCTTAGATCCATTAAACACAATGTGAGGGTCCACTTCACACAGCATTGACAGTCTCTGGTTTGTTATGACTTATAAACATTTTAGTTTTTATCATCAACTTCTAAAGTGGTCAGTCATTGGAGCAGGTGCAAACAGAGTAGAATTCATATTCCTTTTACTTGAGAAGCCAAAATGAACTTTCATTCATATGGAAATTTTGGGAAAAGAAAACAGTGGAGGGGATTAAGCTTAGTTTCTTAAAAAGGGATTAATACATGTATTGAGATTCAAAACTGTAGCATCATTTCTGAGATTGAACCTTTTGAAAAATGAATTGAAGAAGAGATCAGGGTTTATATTTTTATAATTTAGGTGAATCTCCTACCATATCTTTTTTCTCCCTATACAAGAAAATTGTTTATTTATTAATCTTTATGTACAATATGTAATCTTTGTAGCCATTCCAAATGTTAACAATTGCATTCAGTGTGTGTGTATGTGTGTGTAGTGAGACAATAAGATGGAGACAGAGGTAGTAACAAACATGAAGTAGTGAATGCCTTCATACATTTCTTTAACAGATATACTAGGACAACATGAAATTGGGTTATCACACCAGGAAAAAAAAATGGTTGTCAAATATTCTAACGGAGCTGATGTAGTAATTTGATCCTAATATCTTATTTAAGATAACCAGAGCATGTGAAGATACTGTTTTCTGGGTATCTGTTTTTCTCATCCCCTCCTTTTCTTCAATTCCAAGGCAGCACCATGGGTTTCACTTGTGTTATTGACTCCATGTTTCCTTTTTTCTTGGCTTTCAGACTGATGCTGCTCTGATGTATGATGCGGTGCACGTGGTGTCTGTGGGCGTCCAACAGTTCCCCCAGATGACAGTCAGTTCCTTACAGTGTAATCGACACAAACCCTGGCGCTTCGGGACCCGCTTCATGAGCCTAATTAAAGAGGTACGTCAGGAGGTGCACAGCCCCCCTGTCTCTTTTGTCTACAAGCTGAATGCATTGAGATTTTTTGCAGTTTTCTTAACAGGTGATCTTTTACTTTTATCTTTTAAATTAAACTTTCTCTCTTCACCATAGAAGCAAAATTAACACTTTTTACTTAATGATATGAAACAAAAGGGGGAAATTACTTGATAAATTAATGGACATCCTTCAAATAATCTATATTTGTGTAAGCAGATAAAAATCTGTGACCTGTGATGTATGGCATTGTTAGTTTCACCTTTTTGAATTTTTATGTGTGTTACTTTTCATTTATGTGGAGATATAAATGTTTAAATAATGTGTGTTTATGTTTTAGGCAAAATAAGATGTAATGAATCTTCAACATGCATGCCATTTACACTACACTGTTATACCCACATTGTAAATCTTAAAGAACTATTATTTAGCTCTCTATGAGTCAATATGTCTAGTTATTTTAATTAACAGTTAACAAAAAACATAATATATATTTATGAAAATGCAAAGTTTATATTGCATAATGCAACCATTCTTAAGGCCATATAATATTTCTTACTACATCTGTTGTAGTAATAGGCTATGTACATACTGAGAAAGAAAAGGTTATTCTTAAAAATCATACAAACACACAGACACACACACACAAATTTTGTCTATTCTTCCTATTATGAAGGAAATTCCTTTGTCAGCTTAGGATACTTTTCATTTGATTAAAATAGGAATATTTATATGAAAGTTTAACTATTTAATCTTTGCTATGAGAAATCACAGGTATTCTTATCATATCAAATTTTTCATTAATGGCTTTAAGAAATCATCAGTTCATCATATAATTAATTATTCCTTATGAAAGTGAAAGTGCAAATAGGATCATAATTAAAAATCTCCAGGTCTTTGGAAAAGAATATCCTTAAACTTTCCTTGTGTAATTCTTATAGGACTCTTACATAGGTGACCTGGTACTCCCTGCAGAACATGCTTTTCATTTATTGTTCCACCTTTACATTTACTCCAGATTTAAAAGAGTATGAGAGCTGCAAACTTGGTGCACAGCTGTGGCTAGTTGAAGAATAGCTTTTCCTGAATGCAGCACTTGATTATTGAGGCATGTGTCAAACATCCCTATAAAAAGCAGTTGTATGAAACTCACTGATGTATTTATTGTAGGGTGTTAGTGAGGACCTTGCCCACTAAATCACACAATGCCCCCTTTCTGAGGACCAAAAGGAAACAGGTCTCAGTGCCAGGGAAAGCTGTGCTTCTCCTGGGGAGTTGCTATGTCTTAAATCATGGACCTTGTATATTTTTTTCATCATATTTTCTTTATTCTGGTTGCTAGGAAGTTCAAGATTGAATTTGTGATTGATTTTTATTAGATGTACAGTTTCACCTGATGTAAATTTTCTCGTGCTGTCTGTATCCCACATTTGTTTTGCTGCTCTACACTTTTACTCTTGTACTTCTTGATCACCTTGTCTATTTTTATACTAATTTGCATTTTTGTTAATTAGCTGAAATTATTTTATTTGGAAGAAGTTGTATTAAAAATAGATGTTTATTCCTTGTTAGAGACCAATTAATACATGTTTAAGCTTACTGATGGTATGTTACAATGTGCATATATGCATGTATTATGATTTTTCCTATTTTATTTACAGTTTATCATCTTAAACTATTTTAGAATATCTACCTATAAGTACCAAAGAAACACATGAAACCTAAGGAATGTAGTAATGATAACATCCATTTGTAGTCCTTATTTAAAATTTCCCCCATGATCTACTGGGTTTTATTTCTTTGGGATCTTGATCTATATTCTTTCAAACATTATAGTTGTGAGTATATGTTATAGTACTTAAATTTTTCATATATAACTTTTTTCAAGTTATTTTCAAATAATGGAAAACACCTATTTGGGACAAAATAGCCAACAGAATGAGAAAACACCCGGGACCCAGGCCTTTGCTCTGGCTGGAGCCACCTTCAAGCCTTTGCTGCTCCGACCAGAGCCGCCTTTAGGCTTTGCTCCACAGCTTTGTGCCTATGTATGCAAATTAACTGCCATCTTTCTTGGTGGTTAATTTGCATATCTTGCTGATTAGCCAATGAGAGGCATAGCAAAGGTACGGTCGATTACCATGTTTGTCTATCATTAGATAAAGCCCAGATATTTATTTACCATTGAGAGGTGAATACATTAAGTAGATTATTATATATACTTCCTTCTGCATGGAGATCTCCTACAGGAGGAACTCTAACTTATCTGAAGTAATTTTCATACATTTTCCCTTTTATCACTTAAGAAAAACTAAAGTAATAAGTTAGTTATGCTAAGGGGGAAGTGCATAATCGAAGTCCTATAACGTAGATTTTCCTAGTGTCAGTTTCTTTCATTGTGGCAAAATAAATTTATTTTCACATTAGTATGAATTTAGGAGTGCTGTTTTATAACAGTAATTCTTTTTATAACCTCCAGTGATAGATTCACTATTTCCTATATGATAAAAAGTGACTAAATTCTTCTTACTTTGCTAAACGAGGTTTTCTCTTTTTAAATTCCATAGCAATGTAAGTTTATGAGACGTGATGAAAAGGTTTTCTCTTTTTTTTCCTGGAAAAGTGTTTTCTCTTCCTTTACTTACTTACTAATCTTTTTTTTTTCTCTTTCCACAGGCACATTGGGAAGGTCTCACAGGCAGGATAACTTTCAACAAAACCAATGGCCTACGGACAGATTTTGATTTGGATGTGATCAGCCTCAAGGAAGAAGGGCTGGAAAAGGTACGTTAGGCATTCAGCTTATTTACTTTAAGTTATTAAATGAAACACACAGACATACAATACAAGTGGGAAATAGAACTAAAATGCTAGATTTAAGGCATACAGTCGCACCATGTGGAGATATTGGCAATGCAATGGTATATACCATGAGAGTTTAAAGAGAGAATATCCTGGAGGCCCATGGATTGCTTGGGGAGAGATTGTAGTTTGGAATAATTTTAGTATATAACCATGAATTTAAAACTATTCTGAGGGGAAGTGAGAGAAGAGTAGTGGCAGAAGGCATTAACTTAACCCCCAGTAATTGTGTTAATTCAAAGAATAGTAGTGCATTGGGACTAAGATTTTAATAAGTAATGAGGGAGCCAGATGACAAAGGTAAGAGGAGACAATAATAAAGGTAGAATTCAAATACTGGAGAAGAAATAAGTGGGATAAATTAACATTAGAAAGAAATTGGCACAAATCTCCTGGGAAGACAGATAAGGTATTGAGAACACGTTGAAGGCACATTAGAGAAATCGGGTATTGAAATAGTTCACATCACATGTTTTTAATAGCTTCAAAAATTAGTACATGAAGTTATCCCCTAAAAGATGGAGGAGGGATTTAGTTTAGTCAGATCTTAAGAATAAGGTAAATATTTTTGAGATGCCATTGTGGCAAATTTGACTTTGAATCAGTAGAAATAGTTAAGTAACAAAAATTACTCATTTGTTTTAAATTTGGTAGAATGGTTAAGAGATCAAGGACTAGATTCAGAAAAATTGGGCTCAAATCCTTGTTCTGCCATTTATAGACAGATTTTTTTTAATACCTCTAAAATAAAATGTCTTTAACTGCATCCTGGGTAATAGCAATATTTGCCTCATGATGACTAATAAGTCTTGTTGATTTTACTTTTATTTTTTCCTGAAAAGTATAGTTACCCATTAATAGATGAAGAGACAGAGTCCCTATCTAGATAGAGCTCTCAGTTTTGAAGGGTCACTGCATGGTGATTCAGGAGGCTTAAATTACATTTCCATTCTAGTTCCAAATTCTAGTTCCATTGCACATGTGTGGACTTCATCCTTCTTCCCAGCTTCTCCAGAGACAAATTCCTCATCTCAAAAAGTAGAGGGCAAAGGGCTTCCCTCTTAGGCTGAAGTGAGAATTTCATGATCTCTAAAAAACAAAACAAAACCTGGAAATACCTTCTTTAAGGGGCCAGACTAGAATATTAACTACTCCCAGTACTATCTATGTGGGGCAAGGAAAATCAACATAGAAAATGTGTGAAATGCTGGCTTTATCCATTATGTCTTTTCATATTACTGCCTTTTCCTCATTTTGTCTTGGTCATCTTTGACCAGCACACTTCATTTAATCATCAGAGAACATCTATTTTATGCCATTATGAAGGTTATACTCTAGTGAAGGAGACCTGCCAGTAATAAATGGACTCATAAAACTATAATTTTGGATTGGGCAGTAATAAGTGATCAAACTGATATATTGTCATTTGGATCATTTTCTGGAATATGAACCTAAGGATTGAAACAGTTAATAGGAATAAAGTTCATGCTTTTGATGTTTATAATTGTGGAACAGATAAAACAGGAAGAAACAGATGGTGTTTCAGACAGGTAGTATGGACATGTTTGGGGAGATGAACTTGGGGTTAAAATTTTCCTATGGACACAACCTTTCCACTTAGATAGTGCCAATAGATCAATGTGAATCTTTCCCACTCTATCTCAACATGGACCTTGGGTGGAACCCAGCTCAGTTAGCCATGGTTCAAGAAGAGTCACCAGTACCATTTACACAACCAGCCACATCTATCCAAAGAAGCTCACAGGGCCATGGAAGTGCCTCTGTGGAGCAGATGAGGGAAAATAAAGGGGAAAAACCAGTAGGTAACTGTCTGTGTCAGGCAGTATACCATAATAGAACAAGTCTTTCTTTAAGAGTCCCATATTGAGTACTAATAGTAAGAAAAGGAAAATCAAACAGACCATCCAACCTCAGAGGGAAGGCAGGGGAGGGTTGGGGGGTGGTAAGAGATCAACCAAAGGACCTGTATGCATTCATATAAGCATAACCACTGGATACAGACAGTAGGGGGGGTGAGGGCATGTGCTGGAGGGTGGGAATGGCTGGGGAGAGGTCAATGGGGGTAAAGGAGACATATATATGAGACTTTAAACAATAAAGAATTTTAAAATAAGGAAAAGGAAGATCAGATAAGTGGTTTTCCAAGCTTGAATTCTTCTGTTCAGTTCAAAGACTACAGCATATATTCTACTTTCAAAATATGTTTAGAATCCATCCGTTTCTTTCCACATCCATTGCTGAAATAAAAGCAAAGGGACCTTATACCTGGACATCTCCATTAGAGTCTCAACAAGCCTCTCTCTCCTAATCCCCCTAGTGTCCATTCTCAAACCACCGCAGCCAGCCAATATCTTTAAAAACAAATTGATGTCATTCCTCTATTCAAAGCCTTCCATTTACAGTGCATTTCCTATCTCTCCCTCTCACCTCTCACTATCCTCTTAGATGTTTTCTAAGCTCCAGCTACATTGACTTTCTTTTTTTTTTTTTTCATTTTCTCGCAGATTTAAAGTTTTCTATTACCTGGTTATAGAGTTTCCCAGTCTGGAATACACATCTCTAGCCCCTTTGCCTGACTAATTCGTATCCCTTCTTAGGGTAGCTGCTTAAATATTATTTCCTTAGATAGGCATCCCCAAAGTCCTATTAAATTTGAGTTTCTCAGAGTGCCCTATACCATTCCTTTCTGATACCTACCACAATATATATATGTATTTACACATACACTTTTTAAAAGGCTGTGTTCCTAGCAAGAATACATGTCCTGTTAAATGGAAAAAACGTATTCTTACCCACTACTTATATATTCAAGACCTAGCAAAGTGTCTGGCACAAACTACATCCTCAAGAAATATTTATTGACTGTTGAAAGAATACAGAACACTATGTGAATCATAAGAAATACTTCATCTGGAATGCTACACAAGTGTCTGCTGCAAAGGTATTTTCTTAGCTTAGTTTTTTTCTAGCGTTGCTCCATACCTACAGAGGGAGTACAGAGAAACCCTGCAGTTAGGCAGTCCTTAGGCTGGGGTGGTGGGTCAGGGCATCCAGGGGTAAAGGATCTGATAGTGCAGAAGACAGCACTGAAGGCTGAGCTTATAAGGAGGCACATCACACCAGGCAAATTTACTCCCCTACATTGTGTAATGTAATACTTTCTGACACTCCAATATTACATCAAAGAGTAAAAATAATCATCATTCTATTTTTCTTCTTATAAATATGTGGTGTGGAAATAAACAAAGGCCTATCACATGAGAACAAGCAGTAGTTATTATTCAGGGCTTGCAAGGGAGCCAGCCACCGTCACTTTCATCTGGCAGAGATTTAAGGGCAGGCAGGAGAGTGGAAAAGCTTTAGAGCAGAAAAAGGGGAATTTCTCAGGGGTCTGAGGAAACTGGAAGTAGATTAACTAGAAGTAGGCATCTTGGGTGATTGGTTGGAGAGCATATTTAACTTTCTTTGCTAGATTCTGAGTACAAAAGGGAGGAGGGGAGCTAGCAGGTACTGAACAAATTTTAATTATTCTGGGTAGATAGCTGCAGAGTTTGTAGCTTGTAGTTTGTCGACGGAAGATATTTTCTCCAGAGATTCTGGGCCAAAGTTCTATTGTCACACATGGTCTGACCATTATCTGTTTGTTTAGTCAGTCTTTCAGTGGAATTATTTGGTGTCACTTAGAAGGAGAAGGGAAAAAGTAAGGCCAAGGGAAATTGAGGAAATACAAAAAATTTCTTTGTAATTCATAATAAATGAGGTATTTTTGTTTTGTTTTTTAGGTTTGAATTGTTTTCAGAATGTATAACTAGGATGTCATTTATCATTAGGAATGGTTTAACCTTACCTCTGAAGCTTTGATATGTGGTTAGGAAAGACCAGCTTCAGATGGGAGAAAACACTTGAAAAATGGCATAAAATGTTAAGAAATATTCAGAAGGTTCTTATAATATAACTTCAAAAGGATTCTGTTTAGAGCAAAAACAATTGAAAAGATTTTACACAAAACATGTTTAAATTGAGGTAATGACACTACATGATAATGGTGCATTTCCATTGCAAGATGAAATATCTAGAGGCCATCTGGGGGAAATAACCACTTGTACTTAGAACAATTCTTCTGAGAAACTATAATGCAATAATAAAATCACTGAATTCTGACAGACGCTGAATTTCTTAATTGAATGTCCTTTGTCATCACTATGTACATCATCAGATGCTTTCCATGGGGGAATAAAATCACTCTTGCCCCTTCACTTTTCAGTTGCTTAAATGGATTTTTATTGTACGAGAGGATATTTGCTTCTAAGTAGATGTGTTAAAATAAAATCATTCTGTGTACCTCTCCTGTCCCTTCTTAAGCATCAAGGTTTTTCTATCTGTTCTGGTTATTTTTCTGATAATGTCTTGCATGTTATGTTTATATTCAAAGAGAACTGGGAGAATAAATTTATTTGTCTCTTTGACAGAGAAAGAGCCTAATACATTCTTATTAAAAGTGTTTTATTTTAATACTAGAGGCCCGTTGCATGAAGATTCGCACAATAGGCCTTCCTTCCCCTGGCTGCTGGCACCGGTTTTTCCTCTGGCACCCGGGACCCAGGCCTTTGGTTCGGCCTCGAGGCTTGGCTTCTCC
>NW_006300376.1:5935813-5938272 GCF_000327345.1 Myotis davidii | reverse complement strand
TTATTTTCATGTTAAGCTTCATTCCAACTTTTAAAGTCTTTAGTTTCTGGCCCTAGCTGGCTTTGCTCAGTGGATAGAGCATTAGCCTGTGGACTGAAAGGTCCCAGGTTCGATTTTGGTCAAGGGCACAAACCTTGGTTGCAGTCCTGGGCCCTGTTCGGGGCTTGTGCACAGGCATCCAATCGATGTGTTTCTCTCACATCATTGTTTCTCTCTGTCTCCCCCTCCCTCTTCCACTCTCTCTACAAATCAATGGAAAATTATCCTTGGGTGAGGATTAAAAAAAATCTTTACTTTCTTCATATCCACTTTTGCATTGGGACTCACTAGTATAGAAATTGCTTCTTGCTGAAAACTTCAAAATTTTGATAATACATGGAGAGGGTTAGAATTAGTGAAACCCTGCCTGTCTGAGTTTAGAGCCAAAAATGTTCCAGGATCAAAATGTTCAAATTGCTTTTTGAAGAAATTTTTGTAGAGTATACATTTTAAGAAAAAGCAGTAATTTTTTAATAATTCTTTGCTATTGACTTTTCTCTTGTCCGCAGAACCCTGTACTTATTAACTCCCTATGAAAAGGGTTTCTGAATGGAATTTACAGACTTCAAAATTAATTTTGAACTGAAAATGATGAAAATATTTCTTTGACAGATTTTCAGAGACCTAATGCATAGCAGTTTGTATCTTTCTTTCTTTAATGGCATTTGATACGTACCCTGGTCCCCATGGCAACAGTAACCCCCAGCTTTCCTGGGAACTGGGGTCTGTTTTGCCTCCCTGTAGGAAGGCACTGCTAATGGTAGCAGCAACCTTCCAGCCTGTCAGAAACGAGTTGATTCTTAAAAAGCAAAAATGCATCCTGAGCAGGATCCAAGTCTTTCTTTGGAGATGTTAGCTATTTAATTTGTCGCACTATTATATTTTATTTGCCTTGTCTCAGAACTGGACAGACATATTTTGTTTGTGTGTCAGTGTGTTTATAGTTATTATTTTGCTTGGTAATGTTTAACCTTCAGGATGGTAAAATAGTTAAGAAAGCTATTTACAGATGATTTTTATGTTTAGAAACTAATAGTATTACTTTATCGGAGCACACACAATTTTGTTTTTTCATCCAACAGAGAATACAAACTATCGATACTTTTCTTGCAACTACTGAATTTTAATTAAACATGTACCTACCATAAACATAATTGTAATGCATTGGTTTGATTTCAAAGTAAACTCAATTACAATTTTACTCTTTGAAAAGTGGCCTTTAATTGAATTACATCACATTGTTTATTTGAGAACAGTTAATTCATTGATATTTAATTTCTTTAAAAAAACTATCACCTGTCTCTTACGCCTTAATTATGTTTAGAGGTTACTTTGCCCTGCATAAAAATAAGAATCTTAAAGTTAATAAATCTATGTTTAGATAAGTCATCTCTCTTTTTGTGAGATAACTATATACTTATTAATTACTTGTCTTCATATTAACACATAGTGGTTTTCAAATGGTGAAGTTCTAGAGCCTATGGAAACTGGTAGATATTTGGTTTTAGGAAAGTGATTAACTGGAGTTCTTTGTTCTATCCTCATGGTCCAAATCACTGATGTATGAAGATGATTCAATTCCCAATTAATTGTTCTTTACTCAACGCATAGATATTGAGTGACCAGATACCAGTTTTGTTTAAGTAATCTCCCGTTAATACTTAGCCCAATGTAAGTATGCACATTACTATTGATGTTAGACAGTACTATTTTTAGATGACAATGCAAATAGCTATCTATACTCTTTATTTAAAAATTCAACATTGGAAAGAGTAAAGTACGTGAGGAAAAAATTCTGTGGTTTGCCTGCAACATTTAGCAACATAAGTACTATGTCGAACAAACTCTGTTCCTGCCATGCATGTATGCATAGCTCAGAGAAACCTGAGTTTGGAAATTATTTATAAAAAATGAGTATATGAATTAAAAGAGAAATATACAGTCTACCAGTATGTATTCAGTTAATGGGAGAGAATATTTATCTTCTAAATGTAAATGAGCATTTAATATCAATACCTTTCTTATGCTTTCCACTTTTCAATATCCTCCAACAGCACCATCAAGGATAGTACTGTTCTTCTGAAAGGAATGATAAGTACTCTTTAAGGAAAACGATACTTTCTGGGTCATGTGGTTGGAGGCAACTAATTATTGGGAGATTTTTCTTTAAGTGAATTTAATTTTTTTGTTTTGCTAATCCTCACTTGAGGATATTTTTCCATTGATTTTTAGAGAGAGTGAAAAGGAAAAGAGAGAGACAGAGAGAAACAGTGATGTGAGAGAGACACATTGTTTGGTTGCCTCCTGCATACATCCCGACCAGGGCCAGGGAGGAGCCTGCAACTGAGGTATGTGCCCTTGACCAGAATTGAATCTGAGACCCTTTGGTCTTCAGGCTGATGCTCTGTCCACTGAGCAAG
>NW_006300376.1:5909288-5935376 GCF_000327345.1 Myotis davidii | reverse complement strand
CATGCATTATTCTTTATTAGTCAAACCATGGCTTTTTTAATTGTACAAGAGGGTGCTATTAATATTTATACTAGGAAGACAATTTTAAATTTAAAATATCCAAGTAAACTCAGATAAGTACTTACTCTACTTAACATCTCTGTGAGGTCAAGAGTGCTTAGCTATCATTATTCTATTTCAGAACTGAAAATAAAAAGTACTTAAAAGACTTTATTAAGTCATATAATAAAAAATTGATTCTGAAAATACATGAAAAGAAATAAGATTATCTTGACTTAGTCCATGGTTCTTGTGATTAAAACAAAACCAATTACAAAATCCACTGTTGACAATTTCCTCAAGCAATAGAAAATTTTGAATTATAGAATTACAGGAGACTTAAAATCCAGTAATCATACAAAATTTTATTTGATTTAATATTTTATATCACTGAAATTTCTGAAACTCCATAACATTATGCTACAAAACCTGAGTTTTACAAAAGGGAATAGCCAATATTTGTGATTACAGGAAATTATGGATTCATATTTTATGAACCAGAACCCCTCCATCCAAATAGAAAAGCAACTAATGGAGAATGAAACTAAATATTAGTATGTTTATATGAGTGAATGTTTAGCTCAGTTATTATTTTTAAATAAAAAGTAGTCATGGAAGACACTAGTAAGTGAAGTGGGCAATATTTTGTATTAGTGATTTGGTTAGAAATTTGAAAAACTTACTGATTGAGCTTAAGAGTTGTCGTTAGGCAGACCTTAGCAGACAAAGTATATTTGCCAGTGTTTTAGCTGATAGAATTACACATGTGAAAAATTTGACTATTTAGCCAATGGTGGTGGGGGGGGATTCCAAAGAAATGGTGTTTGCATAATAGGTATTAATTACAAACTGGGGACAGAAAAGTAGCAGTCACTGCAAAATAGGATCTGCAGATGTCCTGTTTAGCCAACAGAGTGTTTAATGATTTTGAATTTGAAGCACTTTAAGCAGATCAGCGGGCATTCCATGTTTTACATCCTGGCTGTCCTTCCTCACCCAAGTCCCAGCAGGGCCTCTCCTAGCTCTGGCGGTGCCTTGCTGGGAACTTGAAAAAGCACCTGCTCTGGGAACATGCAACCCCAAGGCACACAGCTCTGTGAGCGGAGCAGGCTCAGAATGTGGCCCCTACTTGCTGCTCTGCCTTGAGAGTTTCTGAAATTTAAAACTACCCACCCTCCCCTGGAAATTCTTTCTATTGGCTTAAGCCCTTCCACTTCACTGTCAATGTTACCTGAATGCCTTTCATTACAGACCCTGAATGTCTTTATGACATCATAATATTTATAGTCTAAATTAAATAATTCAATTGTCCCAAGGGTACTTTACTTTGGAAAGAATACTGAATCAAGATATTTTTTTCTCACTGTGTTATCTGACTTTTTCATTTCTTGACCCAAACTTCAGAAATATGTAGTTTTTCATAGTAAGAAGAAAATTAACTGCGATGAAAATATATGGCAAGAGAGAATTTTTGAGCCATCACTAAAAAAATGTTTTTGAGTCACTAGTATAGTTGAATACATTCTTGGGAAAAAATGTATTAGGGTTTGCACTTATATGCAAGTATTAGGGTGACATGGCTATTCTTATGTAGAACAGAAATTACTAATATTTCCACTTTAGAGCTTTTCTACAGAGATTGTTAAACATCTTAAGAGGTTACTAGGAAAGTGATGATAATTAAAGGGGATCAAAAGAGTAAATATAATGATATATAAAGAAAATAAAAGGATCATAATATTTAATTTGGATAAGGTTATGCTGATGAGACTCTTGCTAGCATATTAGAAAAAATATTACCTGCTATATCAATGTCACTATACATATAGTGACTATTGATGACTCCCAGGTTTAAGAGGGTGGGAAAAATATTACTCCTTATCTCCTTATGCCTCTGTTCTCCTTTAGTGATGACCATTATTATATGATGGTGCAATGGTGAAGTGCATGCAAACCATCCATCCGAACTATATATTTATGGCATCCTGTGCTTATATATGGATTCAGTGGGTATGAAGTGTCTGAACACTGAGAGTATACGCACTCATCCAGAAATTTTTAACCTTTTTCATCTCTCAGCACACAAACTAATTACTAAAATTCTGGGGCACACCAAGACATATATTTCTGGCCAATCTGACAAAAAATAGGTATAATTTTCATTCATTCACACCTGATGCCTAATCTAAGGGATAAAAGGTCAGTGTGTCTGACTAAATAGTCAGGAATTGCATGTTTTAAAAATTCTTGAGACTCACTGGATGAAAATTCCTGCTAATCTACCACAAAGTGAATTCAATACATGAAAACGGAATACAGATGGGACCACTGGAATGGGTTCAATAGATGAGCCTGTACAGTAATTTCCTTTCCTCTGGGTATTTTAAAAGCTGCACAGGGGTATTTTTTTTAAAGCTCTCAAAGGAATTCTGCGTATGATTTTGCCGTACTGGGTGTTATGCAGAATACCAATCAATGCCTCTCTTAAATCTGCCTTTACCAATTAATTTATCCTGGATCCCTAGGTTTCGCTCTGTCTTTTAGCTTTGTTCATGTAGTAATGTGGTTTGTTATCTTTACAATGAGAGGCTGAGAAAGATCCATTTCAGTAAAAGATATGCACCATTAATGAGTTTCTGGCCAGCTATCAAGGCATCATCAAATGTGGTTTATCTTGGTGAATGAAAGTTTGAATGGAAAATTAAGCTCCCACACTGACTGTAGAAGTGGATCATTTTGTTCTTTAATGTCACACTCCACTGGACATGCTTCTCAGAGCAGTGAATCATGCTTAAAACAAGTAGCCTTTACTTTAATGACGGCAGATAATGCAGCAGAGGTGAATAATAAGTGTGAAAAATCTTAACTTTTCTCTGGCGGTACTCTCTCCTATGTGCCCGATGGACAATTTACAAAGCACGTATGCTCTTTTATAGATTGGAACCTGGGATCCAGCCAGTGGCCTGAATATGACAGAAAGTCAAAAGGGAAAACCAGCCAACATCACAGATTCCTTATCTAACCGTTCTTTGATTGTCACCACCATTTTGGTAAGTATTTATTTTTCCATTCTTTTCAGTCAAAACATAGATAAACACAGAAACAGATAGAAGAGAACATTATAATTGGAGCGGTAATGAACAGAATGTAATGTATTTTGCAGTTATTTAGCAATTACTGTATAGCAGATGAGTCGATGTTAACCTAGTCGCAGTTTTATTTTGTTAGTCTTCAGTGATGTAAATTATATTCATGTTTGGGCTGGTCAGGTTGATTAATAATATAGCTTCATGTATTACTGGAAATCTTTACATGTCCACTAAATTAGTTACTATTGAAAAATTGTCAATGTTAAGGTTTAAAAATATATGGACATGCAGCTGTACAAATAGAGTTATGTGAGAAGCTGCATGTGGACTTTGCTTTTGGTTTCATTTCCTGCAAATAGATTTTCAGAAGGCATGCCATTTATGTTTAGGATTTTTCTATAATAAGTTTAACCTTGCTTTCAATTTAATTGTTTTTAACCTGAAGAATCACTTTTACCTTACCAATCTTCCTAATGAAATCAAATGACAAGTGTTTTCTTAAGCCACTGACATTTTTTACTACCAACAGAATTCAATTAATACTGATAAGCTAGATATTTTTGCCCTCTTGTAATGATATGTTTCTATTAGATTACACAGTAATGTTCACTTATGTCTCTTATGCCACTTGCAAATGGGAAATTTAATTTTAGTATAAGCAAGGAGCTCTTACATTATTTAGTCAGTAATTTTACCTATAGAATATGCTTATCAGTGATAGTTTTTTTATATCTCAATAAGAACGTGAGATTAATGTCCAGAACAAACAGACTACCACATACTTTTAGCATTTATACATTTTCTAAATTTGGTTTATGGTGGGAAATCAAGCCAAAGGAATTTATAATGTTGTCCTTTTAGTAACAGCAAGGGATTTCAGATCTCTAGGCATGTCATGATAAAATAGTTTGGGTTCAGGACTCTTGATAATGAAACAAAGCTGCTAATCATGAAATGACAGTGATGGAAATGTACCAGGTTTTTAAAATCATTTTCATGCTAAGAACCTTAGTGAATACTTGCTCTCTCGGTATCATATCCAAGCTTCCTCAGTTATCTTTTACTTAACTTTATGTCTCCCTCTCTTTTCAAAGATATCTTTCATCCCACCAGTTCTTCAGCTCTGTTCTTCAGTTGGAATGTTCTTACAGGATGGTACCATGTCCTTTTTTTCTGCCAGTATGTCCTGGACCTCATTACCTCCTGCTAGAACTATTGCCGTAACCAAGTAGCTATCAGTTTCGCTGATGGCTTTCCCCTTCCCAGTGTGCCCTACTCTCTACCTTAAAAATCTAGTTCTGTAACTTTCCTGCTTTTTGGCTTATAAATCTTTAGTATATTCATATTAACTTTTAAAAGGGCCCCAACATTTTGACCCTGGTGTTCAAAGCCTTCTACAGTCTTGACTTCTTTTACCTTTCCATCCTCTTTCCCCATTACTCCCACTCAGGATCCCCGTGTTTTAATTGAACTGGAAGAACCATTTAGCCTGCCACCATGATTGTGTTAACTCTCTTCTTTTCATCTGTAATCCGTTTCTCTCTATTTCTGAGACACTCTAGTTCTTATCAGTATTTTATATTATTTAGAATTAATATTATGCTATTTTTAAATTATGTTATATCTTTCATATTCTTCTTAGACATTACTGTACATTCCTTGACTGTATGTCCTGTTTTGATACCATATGTGCTTCTACAATGCTTGTAAAGAGTTCTGTACTCGGGTCATCCACGGTCTTCAGCAATCAACCCCATACTCTTTTCTTCTCTACAATCCAGCCAAACTTTCATATATTTCACTTACTTGATGGCTCCAGATATTTGCTCAGTTTTTATATTTCACCATGAAAATCATATTCAGCCTTCCAGACCAATCTCAAATGACACAGACTCCATGAAACTGCATGATTTCTCCATTAACCTGTGTATATGTATGTCTTTTGGGGATAGTGGTTTATATGATTCATACATTTTATAAATCATAATACTTTATCATGGTACTTACCATGCTTTTTTTAATTTTAGAAAATATCTTTCTTCTTTTGATATGAATGTGTTCAAGGCCAATGATCAAATTTTACACTTTTTAAATATAGCAGTGTCAGAGAAAGTGCCTAGGGCATAGTCAGCACTCAAAATTTTTTGTCAATTTCAATTAAATAAACAGTATTTAACTAAAAGGAAAATTACAGGAACTGGGTAACTTCCAAATGACTGTATTTAGTGTTCAGGTAATTGCAAACTTCTTATGCAAACAAAGCATGTGATCAAAGTACCCATATAATTGCTCAATCTTGCTTAATCACTGAGGGTTATTATTTTATAAGAACTATCCAGACTTTCTCTAACAATAGATAAGTTTGTGCCTATCAATAAACAAGTGCTATTTAACGTTGGATTCATATCAGAGCCAGGCATAAAGCTGTTAAAAGGATAATGCTCCCCAAAACTCACTCATACTTTTTAAAATAGTATTTCTAGGCTTTAGACATTTTCTTTTATAACTTCCACAGATAGTTCTGATCTATAATGATGATTGAGAACTGTTCTGATCATTACTCTATGCAACGAAGATGCAAAATCATTGGTGGAACATATGCTGAGCTTACATTTTAATAAATAGCTTATTTATACTTTAGACTATGTTACTCAACTGGTTTCTAAGAGATTCTGGTATTTATTAAGAGGAAAGGCAATTTATTTATTTTTATATCACTTAGTTGAAAAAAAATTCCAAATTTTCTGATCACAAAGTTTCCTCACACCAGAAAGAACAGAGTTGAAGTGATCATTTACCTTATTTATGTAAGTGCTATGCTTGATATAATTTAATGTCATTTAATTGCTATTTATAATGATGCAGTGATCATTTGATTTATGTTGTGGTTATTTTGTTCTTTTTTCTCTTGGAAAATCTCAGAGGAGAGTCTGGCTATTATGAATAATGGCATGTCCACAAAGAGAAGTTCACTTATTCTTCTTGTTCAATACATTTTTATGTGTCTTTAGAAAAACCAGTGAAGTTTCTAGAATATAGCATTATCAGTGTGTCAATAATAATCAGCTCAATTCCTCATTAATCTATTCATGTTTTTATTTTATTTGTATTTATATTTATTTATTACTTTAACATATATATTGAATGATGGTGATATATCAGGCATTGTACTAAAAGCTATATTTGATTGGTTAAAAAATAGACATGGTCTTTTTTCTGATTGACATTAGAAAATGGTATGGATTATAGAAAGAAGTACACACACACACACACACACACACACATACACACCCCTTGTGAGTAGGGTATAAGAGAAAGAAAATGGAAGGATGCCTTTTACAGGATGTTTCTCAGTTATACCCAGGTCAGGAGTGAAGGGAAAAGTCAGTTTAGGGTTTAGTATGGAAGAATAGACAGCTGAGACTTGACGTTTGGGAAGGAATTAGCAAAGTAAAGAAAGAAAAGGGAAAGGAGTATCCTAGGCAGAAAGAAGAACATATTCAAGGGCTCTAAAGTCAAAGATATCTTGGAAATTTTCAAAATTGAAAGACCATCACTGGAGCTGGTGCTTTGAACTGCTTCTCTACTTCATCTAATTTAATTTTATGAAGATTGTATGTTACAAAAGAAGAGCAGACATTTTTTACATGCCTACTATCTGCTAGACATTGTTCAAAGCACCACTCATGGATTTGTTGGTTTAATTGTCACAATAACTTTTTGTGGTAGTACCATTATTAATGCTATTTTATCGGTGAGAAAGCTGAGGTCCAGATTGCCTATGTAAACTACTCATAATCATACAGCTAGAAAATACAGAAGTGGTTTTCAAACAATCTGGGTAGCCAACTTGAATAGCTAATACTCTGAGATGAAAGCTCTAGGGGCCCACCATGGAAAAGTCTAACAATTATAATTTACTAGAGGCCCAGTGCATGACATTCATGTACTGAAGGGTGTGGGGCTCCCTCAGTCCAACCTGCACCCTCTCCAATCTGGGAGCCCTCAGGGGAGCCCTCTCCAATCCGGGAGTCTGTCTGTCATTGCAATCATATGAGCGAATTGTCTGAGACCCCCAACCCAGTTTGGTTTGTTGCTCACAGAATAACAGAGGCTTTTTTTTCTTTGCTTCATTGGTGGAGATTTCCTGGAAGTTTTAGGATATCTGTCCTTTTATTTTTCCTAGACACTCTGATTTTACTTATGTCTCTCACCTTTGCTTTCCCTCCATCCCCCACTGCAACAGTAACTTGCTCCAGACTTACTTTGCTCTAGGGAGCCAAGTCCCCCCAAGCCTCGCGCTCTCCTGCTCTGCTCTCCACCCAGTGCTGTGTATGCAAATTAACCAGCCATTTTTGTCAGGTTGATTTGCACACGCACTCCTGATTGGTTGGTGAGTGTAGTGGAGGAATGGTCAATTTACATGTTTCTTTTTTATTATATAGGATGACCAAAATAGTGTCTTGGAGTAATGATTACTCACTTAAATCAATGCTTCTCATTCGTAAATCCCACATATGTTTCATACGATGATGCTGTTATGGTGTGTCCTTAAACATTGAGACATATATTCATCTTCAAAGACAAGCTTATGGCCACTTGTGCTTCAAAGTCTTGGGCCTCTTATTTTGCTCCTCTCCTAACTTAGCGCTCAGTTTTCTTTCAGCCTCCTCAAACCATAATCTCATATTTTTATGCATAAACAAATTAATATTGGGGCTTATCTAATCCCCTTCAACAGCAACCTATACCCAATATAGTGTCTAAGTGTGGTAAATAATTAGAGCATGGAACTAATTCATTTTAGAAAATCGTAAATAATTTTATAAATGCTTAAATTGTTTTAGTTTTGAAATAAGATCAGTGTGTCATACAATTTGGAAATTTTTGTAACTTTACCTGCACGCCTAGCCCTAAACTTCAGGTTTATTCATGCCTTCTAACATTCCTCATATTAAAACTCTGTTTTTCAAGTTTCAACCTCAATTGTTAAAATTTCTTGCTTCTTGTGTTCATTGTTATTAATAGAACTAAAAATATCAACCTTAGAATCATGCTTTTATTTATGATGATTTCATATATCACATAAAGATGGTCAAATCCTAATTGCGAAAATAATAACAAAAATACTAATTCTGAATGAGATTTAGACAGCTTTTGAGGAATGCTTTGTGCAGTTTTCAGTTTATAATCTCAACTTGTAGTCCTTACTGCTGTGGATCCACTAGCTAGAGGTGATATCAGGTGAATGAATATTTATTTAAGTTCATATAATGAATGCCTATTTCCCTCTGTGTTCTTGGTTTTCAATAGATATTTCCTACCTTTCTAAATATGTGGAGTGTTTCCCACATTGCAGCTTCTATATAATAACTGTTTTTTGTCCGTCAGAAGATTACTAGTACTTAATTGCCAGTGTACATATTCTGTCCCTTGATGATTAGTGACACGTTATTGTGCAAATTACCATGAATTTGGTTACTTTTTCAGAAAAATCAATTACTACTAAGGAGGGTTAACTCAATGAATTTAACAAATGTGCTTGCATATGTATCTTAGCCTTTTTTTTTTTCCTAGCACTTCCTGGCAGGTTGTGTATTTCAGCAGTGAGTTTACTTGCTGGGACTTGTAAAGCTTATTGTCAACAGTTCACAGATACAGAAGGCTTATCTGGGAGCAAACTCCCATGGACAATGGGAAGAATCATAGGACAGAAGTCAAAAGTGACCAAAATCACCCTTTAAATAGTTCTGCAGCTTCTTCCATAACACGAACAAAAGCGGATCTCTAAGGCTCCCAGTCTGCCACTGTAATAAGTTTTCCCTCTGATTCTCTTTCCATTGTTACAAAAGGACCATAAAGCACCAAGTTCATCTTAGAGAGCTGTTAGCATTTCTATTGGAATTCTGGACACTGCAGCTTCACAAAGAAAAACGGTTTTCATTCTCAGTGACCCCTCCAATATTTCTAAGTAGGTGTTTTATAAGTACTACTTAAATGTTAACGTGAGAGAGATGAGAATGTCTCATTCTAACTGTCTCCTCATACCCCGTTCCTGCAGCCAGCTTGCTCAAAGGCCATTGAACCTTCTCTCACCATAATTTTTTCTTCTATTTCCAGGTTTGTGTGGGCATTACATGTTCCCCTTTTGTTCTTTCTCAATGTGTTTTATTTCTAATAACTTCTCATAATTTCTTAGACCTCCAGATTACATAGGTAAACATAAACTATTGGTGATAAGACCATTGAGAAGAAAAAAGGAGGCCATGTGTTTTAATGTGAAATTAGGCATAATTTTTTTAAAAAAATCCTAGGGTCTCAATCTTTAAAGGCTTTATAAGTAACCAAGAAGCTTATTTTTTTTTACCATATAATCACACACACACACACACACACACACACACACGCCTTCATTCTTCTGCTTCTACTTATATAAAAACCCTGGATGTAACATCATGTCCCGAAGCTCGACCAACCAGAAGGAAGTCACTCTGCAGAGGTCGTCTTGGAAATGGCTGCACCCTCTCCCAGCCGTTTCCTAGAGGGTGAGGTTTTAGGCAGGAACCCGCCTCAGAGCGGAGCGTGGAAGTACTGAGTCCTGGGTTGCCTTGCCAAGGGCTGTGCCCTCCGGAGCTGTTTCCTGCCAGGCCTGAGGGAAGAAACCACCCTCAGAGCACCAGGAGCGCCCAGCAGCAGTCAGTCCTGGGTTGCTGAGGCGGAGGCCATAGCGTGGTAGAACTCTGGGTCTGGCCCAACAGGGGGCATGGCCGGCCTTCAAACCAGATCCTGACAGTAGGGAGGAGGCAGCCCCATTCCTCACAGAATCTGCTGTTGGGTAGCTTGCTGTCAGGGGCCTGCCAGCCAGGAACCCCATTCACCTGCACCCCGGCCCCTGACAGGAGGGAGGAGAGAGCCCCATTCCTCACAGAATCAATAGGTGGCCAGCCTGGGCCACCTTCTTTGGGGTAATCATGGAGCCCCCTGATTGATCGCCACCAGCCAGTGGCCTGGGCCTCCCTCTGTTAGGCTACCAGGGGGCAGTGGCCAGGCCCTTACCAATTGCATCACACCCACCTTGGCTGACCTGGCACCAGTGGGATGGTCATTTCACTCTTTAGGCTGTTTGGTCAATTTGCATATTACACTTTTATTATTATAGATGTTCACAATTCAGATACCAAAGAAGAAAAAAGAATGGGTTGTTCTAAAAGAGTTTAACAAAGTCAGTCAAGAAACTTGTGTAACAAGTTAGAAAGGATTTATTCATGAATACCACTGAATGGGGAATTTATAGAGTGTGATTTGAAGGACATTGTGCCAATTGGAAAGAGGAAAGAGATAGAAACATTGAAAAATCAGGTATGAAATTTCTTGAAGATGGATTAGATGTGGGGCAAAAACAACAGTGAAATGTGAATGAAGACTTCCAGGTTAAAAGTCTAAGAGGCAAGGGTGTTAACATTGCCACAGAACGTGATAGGGATGCTGGGAAGGGAGATAACAAGCCCTGTTAGTCATGTTTGAATGGAGACATTGGCAATAACTTACATATAGTCAAAACTTGATTATTCATGTAAGGGGATAATAAATTAGATTTAGCAATGGAATGCAGTTTGAAGATTAATACGTGCAGTCGCCTTTCCCATCAAACCTTTTACGGAAAGAACAGTGAAATGTCACACTTGATTGATATGAGTTTCAGTTTTTTTCTCCTCTTTACTCTTTCACTTGTGAATTTAGCTAATGAAATATTTAATGGCCAAAATACAAATACCAGCAGCAAGACTGTAACAATGAAGACCTCCAACGTGAGCTGATAATTCAGTCAAGTGGAAAAGTTTAGATGAAAAGTTGCTCTCCAGGCCTGCAACACTATTTTGTTGTTGCTTTAAAATGCAAGTCCCAGATTATGATAGTTATTCATTTTCTATACAGAAAGTTTAAGTGAAAGTACCTTTTTAATAATGTCATGATAGAGACCAGGCAGATAGCTCTGGTAGGGGGAGGATTGTTAGTGAAGGGGGCAGAGATTGAACGGGAAGAGCAGGGAAAGAACTCATGGACACAAACAACAGTGTGGTGATTGAGGTGGGTGGGGTGGGGTGGAGATGAAAGTGGGTATAAGGTGAATAAATGTGATGAGAATAAAATAAAATAAAGAAAAAATATAGTAATGTCCTGAGATATCAAAACAGGGTTTGTTGTTCAGGCAAGAGAGCAATGTGTGAGCTCTTATGGAGACTCTCTCATTAATAGTTTTTGACTCGCCCTAACCAGTTTAGCTCAGTGGGTAGAGTATTGGCCTGCAGACTGAAAAGTCCCAGGTTCGATTCCTATCAAGGGCATGTACCTTGGTTGCGGGCACATCCCCAGTAAGGGGTGTGCAGGAGGCAGCTGATCGATGATTCTCTCGCATTGATGTTTCTAACTATCCCTCTCTCTTCCTCTCTGTAAAAAATCAATAAAATATATTAAAAAAATAGTTTTTGACTCTAACAAACCAGTCGTTCTTAGTGTTGCCTTTTTTGAAGACATTAAGTGGTTTTGACGGTAACTGCTAGGTTCTTTCATTCTTGCTTCCTGGTATTCTCACTTCCAATTGTGATAGCCTGTAGTGCACCAAGGGCTTCTGGCATGATTGCTAATTAGGGATGGCAGCATTCAGAGTTTAAGAGCCAATGACTAGAGGAGGCTGAAAGACCATGACTTCAACAATGGCAAGCCCTTTCTTAGCTCTACAGCATAAAAGCACAACAGTTGGAAAGGCAGATGCTGAAAAAAGAAATGGATAATACTGTCCTGTCAGTGGAGTAGTGACAATTAGCTGTGTTATTATTGTTTGTGCTTATCTACTGCTCATTGTTCTTATAGGTCATACTGTGAATTGGAAGTGTTTTGTTTTGTTTTGTATTTTTGCCTGTCCGGTTAAGTTTCTGTGTATTTTCCAGCAGCATTTAGAGTAGTAAGAATCATTAAAATGTAATAAATACTAATAGGTAAGATTACTGTTAACTAATTTCCTTAAATAATCCTTCTCATTTTTAAGACCAAAGTTTACTACATACCTTTATGAAGCTTCTTTAATTTGAATGACTATATTTGAATGACTAAAATATAGCTTAAGCCAGTGTGATATTTATTTTTTTAAAAAAGTAAAATTACAAGCTTGAAATTTTCAATAGACCTTGGATAGTATAAAAAGTATAAAACCAAATAGTCAGTAATATTTACATGTTACTGATACTGTATTCTTATTAAATTTCATCAGGCTTAAAAATGTTTAAGTAATGTAATAAAAAAAACCTTATAAATTAATCACTTATGTATAATGTAATAATTATTTCTGAATTTATTTTGAAATAATTTACAATCATGATCTACTAAATTAGCACTTAAGTGTGTTTTTTCATAATATTGATAAATACATTTTTATTTTTAAGTTTTCTTTCAGCAATGATTCACATTTCTTCACACTCATTAACCAAAAGTTTGCTAATTATGAATAAAGCTCTAAAAGTCTCTGTTATTTATTACCATCATAATAAATGTTTCTATGAAATTTTTTAAGTAATAAACAATAAGATTTATATTTGAATCACTTTAGGATAAAAATAAGAACAGCCAACCATTTTCAGAAGGGAAACAATGCAAACTGTTTAAAAGTGAGGCCACCAGAATATTGGTTCTTCATTCTGTTTGAGGTTTTGACCGTGGCTTGTCTCCTCACTTGGCAGACAGCCTGGCACCCTATGCCAGTTGTCAAGCAGAAGACAAGGGAGGGACAGTTACTGTGGAGAAGCTACTGATGTTCCCTAGTCAGATCCAAAGAAAAACAGAGGCTGATGGAACAAAACATACCATTTCTCTACATTAGGAGCCTGGTTTTCTGGGTCAACTTGCATTCTAGTTTTCATCCTTGATCTACCATTTCAGTACTGGAGCTTCATTTTATTAATACTAGTATTGGTTTATAGTTCAAATAATTAGAATTGTCTGACCATCTATAATCAAAGGGATGCTATCCTCATTAACACAGTAAAAGATATACTTTCTCTTACATTCCACTGAAATTTCCAATGATTTGGGGAAAACACACAAAAAACAATGAAAACATTGTTTAAGCTAAAGTTAAAAGGAGAACATATGCCATATTTCAGTAGCCTATTGATCAAATAGTGCTTACAGGGAGAGCGTGCTGATTATGTCCTAAAATGACATTTCTAATTATGAATTCAAATAATGTGCTTTTATGTTTTTTGTTCATAAAAATAGGAAAATACTTTGTTAGTGCTTCCTTAAGTCACTTCATAAAAATATTGCTATATTTGAGTGGTCTATAATTAATTGTCTTTGGTTGTTTAAATATTTAATTGCACATCATATATGTAGTTATAATTTTTCCTCATCCTTTACTAATTTTAATTGATTTTATCTGTCTTATTTTTTATTTGCATTTGGTGAGAACTTCACTCTTTGAATCTCTTTTCTTAGTTTTAATGGTATTTTTATCATTATTAGATAAATTAAAGAATTTATTCTCAAAAGACTTTTTATTTCTAGTTTTCCAATTAATTATATTTCATGAAGGGGCAATAAATATTATTGAATACATTGATTATCTATACAGATTATCATTAATTTTCAAGTTGTTATTATTGTTCTGATGAATGTATTATTCAGCTTCTGAATAGTGAAAATAGTTGTATTTCAGAAATAAACTATTATTGGTTGAGGTTGAAAGTTGGTCAATGGACTGCTTTGTTTTGCTTGTTGTATTGTTTTTAGATAGATTTGACAGTGACTGCTCTTTAGTTATAGTGTTAAACCATTTTGTTAGCTTTCTATGTCAGTGCTATGATCACTGCATTTTAAAAGAAAACTGGTTCCATAGCATTTACTGTTTTCTAAAGCATTTTATATATCCTGAGATTATTTGTTTTATATTAATTTAAAAATAAAATCTTCAGCATTTAGAATGTTTCTGGAAGATTTACTTAATAATTATTCTAATTTATTTTATGTTTATGTACCTATTTATTTTATTATTTTTTGAGCCAGTTTTATATTGTGCATTTATGCACATCAAGGTATTTAAGTTTATTAACACAGCTTTTCATATAAGCCCATTATATAAATTTCATAATCTCTATCCATTGAGTACCTTTCCAATGTAAAATTCTGTTTTGAAATTTTTTTCTCATTTTAAAGATGTGGTTAACTAAGAAATCTTATTGCCTTATTGTTGCTTTTACTAAAAAACATTTATAATTTTCATTCTCTTTTTTCCTTTATTGTACTTCACTTTTTTTCCTATTTCCTTATTATTTTTCTCCTGCTTTTCCTCTATTTTTGGTTGTCCATTTTCTAGCTTTTTATATATGTGCTCCATGTATTTATTCAGTTACTGAATGCTAAATTCATATAAGGCTAAATTTTTCTCTGTAAAAATGCTGAATTAGGGTAATACATGATGAATTTAATATTAAGCAATATTGCATTTAATTTTTTATGGTATCTTTCATTGGCAGTTAGATATGTAGTTCTATAGCTGAAGAGAATGGTTCTTACTGGAGATGTTATCTGGAGTTATCAAAATAGATGGTGGTCGGCATTATGAATATTGGCGATATTGTTCCTTAGAGAGCACATGCGTGTTTTTAGTGAATCTACACTACGAACATTTCTCTCCTTCCTTGGATTATATCATAAACATATATCTTTTTGGTTTGACCAACACTTATAAATGAGAGCTTCCCAGAAAGATAAATCATTTGGTATAAAGGAAATATATATATGTATGCTGTTCTTTGATTCGTGCTCTTGAGTACATTGAGAAGTAATGATGACAGTTATGAGACTTTCAAGACCAGTAAGTCCTAAATTACGTCAGGTACTTCAAACCTAACTTCATTTTCTGATCAGTATCTATTTCTCAAGTCCTTATCGCTATACTTTCCATCAAAATTTGATTATTTGACATTGATTTCTAATTGCTTCTCTTTATTTGAGATTTAAGTGGTTCTATTAATGACAGACTATATCCTGAATCCAGTTAACCCAACACAATGACTCAGAAAGAAAGTACAGGCTGCTTCCCCTGGCAGAAAACACTTCTGTACTTTGCTCTACTAACATCACTAAAGTGAGTGCTGTTTTCCTAGAAATCCATAATAATAGATTAGTCCCCAGGTCCTTATCCATTTATAAGTCAATGTATTTTATTAGGTACATCATTCACAAGGCATTTATGCCATTAATTTATGTCATTAATTAGATAATCAAACAAGAATGAGCATTATTAACTTGAATTCTGTAAATTTTATGTTCTGAGATCTCTTAGCCTTATTTCCATGTAGTAATTGGTTTAAAAAAAAAGTAACTTGTGAATTTGTTTTCATCACCTTGTCTTAGTAAACTTATATTGGTAAAACAAATAAACAAAAGAGTTTTTACCATTTCATCTGAGAACAAACTAATAGGAAAGCAATACCTTTGCCACATAGCTATTCGGAAAACATTTTCTATTATATGAAGAATATTTTATACTGCATTCAAATGTAAATAGAGTCAAAGTTCATCAAATATTTTTTACAGCTTTGTGTTCTTAACCCTTTCCCCAACAATTTTTTTGTTAAAAACGTTTTTTTTTTCAGACTAATTTTTTTATTTTGGTTCTATATAGTATTTTCAACATACACTTTCTATGCCCTGTAGCAATAGCATTCCCTGTTTATTAATTGGTTACATCAGAATTTCAGTGTGTTCTGTAGTTCTAATAAGCATGTGATACAAGTATACCCTACAACTATGCTGTGGTTAAATAGATTTAGGAAAATACTTGTTGAGCCAAATTCTTTGGGGTTATTTTATCACTGAGTCTTTAGTAAATTCATATGTATTGTGGCTATCTCAAAGGGATGCAATTATGTACAATTTCCAAATATTTTTAATTGCATACTTTAAAAAAAATAAAACTTTTGGGATAATTTTCAAGAAAAATACACTATAGACAACACAAGGTTAAACCATAACAACTTTGAAGCCTTCCTTGAGATCTGTGAAGGAATTTACATATATATGCAAATCCATGAACTGCCTGCCCCACCAATGATCAGCAGAGGATCAGTTGACACTTGATATCTGACTTTAATACCCCACTGAAAAAAAGGACATTTCTGCAGGTTTAATGGCCAAATAGAAGTTAGAAAATCTAGTTTTGAATTCTGAGTCTGCCATGTATTAGGTGATTTGCCTTTTGTAAATTACCTTAACTTTACATGAGGATAATAATAATGAAATGCAACTTGAAGTTTGTATTAGAGGTAAAAATTTGGAAAATATATAATAAGTTCCTGGCATAATTATTATCTATAAACTAGAGGTCCAGTGCACGAAATTCCTGCACTCGGGAGGGGGGGCGTTTCCTAAGTCCAGCCTGTGCCCTCTTGCAGTCTGGGAGCCCTCAGGAGATGTCTGACTTATGGCTTATGCCAGCCGTGGGCAAACTACAGCCCGCAGGCTGGATCCGGCCCGTTCAACTGTTCTATCCGGCCCATGGAGCCGAAAGAGTGGAGAGTTCTCTTGCTCTCCCCTCCACTCCTTCACCAGCAGCAATGTTAACATGTATTAGTTCACACAAACACTCCATCCATGCTTTTGTTCTGGCCCTCCGGTCCAGTTTAAGAACCCATTGTGGCCCTCGAGTCAAAAAGTTTGCCCACCTTTGGCTTAGGCCCACGGGGAGGGGGCCTAAGCCATCAGTCAGACATCCTCAGCACTTCCACGGAGGCGGGGGAGGCCCCTGCCACCGCTGCTGCGCTCACCAGCCATGAGCCCGGCTTCTGGCTGAGCAACACTCCCCCTGTGGGAGCACACTGAACACCAGGGGGCACTCTTGCATTGAGTGCCTTCCCCCTGGTGGTTAGTGCACGTCATAGCAACCGATCGTTCTGTCATTTGGTCAATTTGCATATTAGCCTTTCATTATATAGGATGGTAACTTCTAATGCTTACAAAGTAATTTATAAATTAAAAAGCAATGAACGGTGCCCATATTTACTGTTTTCCCCAAGGTTTTAAAACATATTTATAAATATCTTCCTCTTATTACCCACCATTCCTCTTTTTGGGCCATGTGCAGGGAAATTCTTTTGTATACCTTTTCTCATTCCATTTCTTTTACCTACACAACTCTTATTTCTCTCCATCTATTTAATGTGTTCTCATTCTACAATCCATTTTTTGGATGGCCTTTCCTCTAGGATGACTTATCTAACTAGCTTGGAACATTTTTTCTTTCCTTTTGCTGCCACATAATGGTTCTCTTATCTATACAATTTATTCCTTAGGCTCGTACATGAAAACTTGTATTACTAATTTACACTTTTCTATTTTCAACTAGATTAAAAGACACTTAGGAAAAACAATTCTGTCCTAAAGAAGGGTGTATTTTTAATGATAGGTAATTTATAGACAATTGTTGATTTTATTGATTACAGAGGACAGTGGCTGAAAGTTAAAAAAGAACTTTCATTATGTAAAAAATAACTTTCAGCAGATACATGCTGCTAACTGCTACTGATCATTGGTGGATAATCCTCATTGCACAAGGACTTTTTTGTGTGAGTGTTTTACGTGCATATGCAGGAATGTTGAAGAGCTTGCAGTACTTGATCCATTCTCAGGAATGTTGAAGAGCTTGCAGTACCTGATCCATTCTCAGGTGTGATGAGGCTAAGAGGCCAATTAGTATTCAGTTCTTGATTCTAATTTATATTTCTATTAGCTGATTTGGAAAAAATGTATAGGTAGAGCTAGAGGATGGGTAATCTTGGGTACTCTTTATAAGACCCCAAAGCCTCCAAAAGCAAATTGTTGTCCTAAATTATTATAAACAGAATCCTAATGATTGAAAACACTGTAATCATTTGACAGATTATATCTTTCTCCTTTTGATTTGCTTTTTCTCTCTCCCAAACATGCATTCAAATTTATCCAATGTCTATATAGTTAAAAAAAAAAAAACATACCTAAAGGGAGAATACTGGGGGGGAAATTCTCAACTTCATTTCCTACTTCAAAATTGGTTTTAGGTAGATGCTTTAAAATAATCTTAGGAAAGAGAATGCCATTCTAGACAGGATATGAATTGAAGTCCAGATAATCAACAATGATTATATCTAGATAGTTTTTCAGAATTTTATAGAAAAAAGGTTTTGTCCTAACTTAGGTTCTTATGATATTATCTCCCCCTATTTTTCTTGCTTCACACTCTCTTTACCTTAAATCATACAGCTATTTATTATTTTCAATATCCACATGAATACTTTTCTCTCTCTAAAATATTTCCATTTACTTCTTTGTTTACCTCAGTAGTTCTCATGCCTTTAATGCATATATGACTGGCTACTAATTTCTGCTCCCGGTGTAAAATGAAAACGAGGATCACTTTTTTAGAAATTGTTAATAATTTTAAAAGGGCACCAGCAGAGTAGTAAACCTAGCATAGGAACCTTCAGAGTGTTGGGCGCTGTACATCTACATGGGTCACACACCCGTAAAGCTGGCCCAACTGCACATTCTAATCACCTAGAAAGCTTTTTAAAAGTAAGGATGCTTGGGTAGCACCCTAGATGAATTAGATCATAATCTTTGGAAGTGGCCGCCAGGCATCAGTATTATAATTTTAATTGAGAATAATTAATTTTTTAAAATATTTTTTAAAATATATTTTATTGATTTTTTACAGAGAGGAAGGGAGAGGGATAGAGAGTTAGAAACATTGATGAGAGAGAAACATTGATCAGCTGCCTCCTGCACACCTCCCACTGGGGATGTGCCTACAACCAAGGTACATGCCCTTGACTGGAATCAAACCTGAGACCTTTCAGTCTGCAGGCCAACGCTCTATCCACTGAGCCAAACTGGTTAGGGTGAAATAATTATTTTTTTTAAATGTACAACTGAGACTGAGAACTGAAATTGAATGCTATTTCCTTGTGACATCACATTATACGTATCTATTTACTTTCCATTTCTCTGATTAAACTGTAATGCTCCTTATAAATAAGTACCATGTCTTATTAGTCTTCTCCTCTTCATGACATAATACCTGGGATATTATGGGCATCTATAACTGGTTATTGAGTGAATGAAATATATATATATACATATATATATATATATCCTGTTTATTCATTTTATAGATAATAATCAAGGAGAAAATAAAAGCAGATATTAGCTGACAATTTTTTAAAATATATTTTATTGAGTTTTTACAGAGAGGAACGGAGAGGGATAGAGAGTTAGAAACATTGATCTGCTGCCTCCTGCACACCTCCTACTGGGGACAGGCCCGCAACCAAGGTACATGCCCTTGACTGGAATTGAACCTAGGACCTTTCTGTCCACAGGCCAACGATCTATCCATTAAGCCAAACCAGTCAGGGCATTAGATGATAATTTTAAAATTTTAAGGTGAAAAGAGGAAGCACATTCTAAATAGGAAAGGGGAAGGAGAGAGACAGAAACATCAATGATGAGAGAGAATCATTGATTGGCTGCCTCCTGCAGGTCCCCTACTGGGGATTGAGCCCGCAACCCAAGCGTATGCCATTGACTGGAATCAAACCCGAGGCCCTCCACTGAGCCAAACCAGCTAGGGCAAAAGCACATTCTTAAAAGAGAATGAAATAAAGTAAAATAAGAGATTTGAGAGATTATATCTAAATATTAATTTTCTCATTGAACAGGGTGTTTACTCACACAAACAGCTACCATAATTTTGTGCTTAGAGTGACAAGTATTTTATTTATACTATTACTCATTAAACATTCAGTGTTGATAAAACACAAGAATAAGGAATAGATATGGGATAATTTTTAAATAAAAATAATCACTCCCTAGATTCATCTATCACAATTTTTGGGAGAGTAAATTTGTGGTTATAGTACGTCTAGCTATATTGCACAGCTTGTGAATGGGACCAGAGTTGGGAGGGAATGGCTATTTTTATCAGTGGTTAGTCAGATCAAAGTAGTAGAATAAATGTAATTACCCACAAACACCAGTAAAGTACAACTCTATTAAACATACACACACATATATTCTATTACATATGGACATATGGTTGTCTTCATGTCCTGGACACCATGAATAATGTGCAATGAACAGAGGTGTGCATATATCTTTGCAAATAAGTGTTTTAGAGTTTCTCTGGTAAACAGGCATCTATGTGGGCTTCCCTTAAATATAGATTCCCTTTAATATACTAGAATTTTTCATAGCCCTTATTCTATTAAGTATCTCTTTCCCCAACCTCTTCTGTTCCAGGCATTTTGGTTCATGTAGTTTTGCCTCTGGCATTATCTCTTGCTCAGGAGGTAGTGGCTAATGTATTTGTCTAAAAATGCTCATGACAACACCACCTATAAAGCAGCTTCAGCCCCCACGAAGTTCCATGCAGGCAAAACAAAGTGAAGCCCTTAAGCCAGTCCTCCAGGGAACCGTCACACAGCCAAAATACAGAACTGCCTTTTTTGAGAATAAGCCCATACTGTTCCCTGGTACTCCGAGCCTGCACCAGGAATACTGGCTGCCCTCTTCAAGGGTGCTACAGAACAGGGAAGTGGAGGGGAGTAGAAACAGCCTAAATTCATATGCACCAGAGGTCTTCTAGCAAATACCTGTAGGTTTTCTCTTCACAGCTTTTCCCTAGTTGTAAGCTCTTTCTTTCTTTTTTATTAGATTGCAGAGTTCCTAAAATATTGATTTTTTAAAAAACTCTGTCAGTTTTTGCCAGCTCCTCCATTGCTTCTATGGCTTCTTTTGTTCTGCAATGGCAAGAGTTGAGTAGTTGCAACTGTGTTGTTCAAGGAGCCAAAATATTTACTGTTTAATTTTTAAGAGAGATTTTTCTGACCTCTATTCTGGAAATCAGTACATAAGATCTACACAAAAAGTATTTGTTTATGCATACATTGGTAGAAAATGGATGGAAGAACAAAATAAATTATATTTATATTTTAGAAGGAGGTTATCTAATGTAAATATCTACATGCATCTTAGTAAACAGCATATAAAAACTTAAAATTGTACTCTCTTTAAAGACCATGATAATTTATTGATCATTTTTGGAGTTGTCATTTTTTACTTAGAGTTTACTATTCCATACAGGATTAGTGATGGCCAGTTAAAATCAAAACATGCCAATCAAAAATATGTATTAATATTCAGAAAACATCCTATTATTATCATTAGCTATTTTTTTTTTGGTCTAGGTTACATGATGTATGTTCTTCATCTCTCCAAGAGTGTTGCCTAGTAGACCAGAGGGATAGGTCACTATCAGATAGTGATAGGGAGTCAATAACTTATTTGTTAAAGAAATATCCATCTTCTGAACATCACTGTCAGTGGTAATGTCCTTAATCTCCCTTTCAAAAACATGATTCTCTACTTTGTGTTCTCTTGAGTATCTTAGAGCAAGTTGTTTTTTAAAACATTTTCTTGTGTTGACACATATGTTTTATAGTTTTAAAGAGCTGACTCAACTTCCAGAAGAGGCAACCTCAGCAGCATCATTGCCCTTGCCCTCCATGTAGCTCATTTCTTAGCCTTCTACTTCTAATCTACTTCTCAGCACCTACCTTGATCTTCGCACTCGTTGAAAACCAAGTTGCTCTGTTATTATTTATTAGTCAGTGCTTTCAGCGTGAGGAGAGTGATGAGAAGTAATGAGTATGCCCTCAAGGATCAGACATAGAAAAAAAATGATTCTTGGGAAAATATAAACTGCTCATTTTTAAGTTTTAAAGTCCATAACTTTTCATTTGGCCCATAGGGATGCTATTTGGGAAAAGGTGGTGTTTTTCTTTTTTGTTTTTTTTTTGTGGGTTTTTTTTGCTGTTTTGTTTTATTTTGTTTTTCATCAACTTTATCTTAATTACAAAAAAAAATGAGTCATTAATAATAGAGATGCATAAAGTATAAATCCTTTAATACTGTTCTTAATTGAGAATAATGTTATCCATAAGCAATTTGGGTTTCAGCTGGTTGCCACAAACTAATTTTTAAAAATTTTCCGGTAATAGGGTAATTTCAGAACCAGACTGGGGCCAACTGAATATCCACAGAGAAACAGAATGCTCTAAAACAAGACACACAGTTGTGTTTTTTAGAAATGTGCTCTAAAGTAATATTTTGTTCTAATGATTAATGAAGCAGAGTAGCCATGCAAGTAATACAGGATTATATGAAATAGGTAAGTGTCTTAAATTCATTACTACATGGGAGCTCCAGTAGGGCAGAATTCTTGGGTATTGTTTTCTTTTGTTTTTCATTGTTGTATATCTGGAGCCTAAAATAGTGCTGGTACGTAATAGTTCAGTTCATGTTTGAAGAAATAAATTAGTTAGTTTAGCTTTATTATTGAGATAGCAAGAGATATTTTATAGATTATAATATAAAATTAATTTGCATTGTATGGCCTTGCCTTTTGAATATTATGGGTAAGACAATATAGTTCAAGGGCTAACATCTGAGGAAGATAACTTCGCTCTCTGTAGAGAAGGACTGAGGTATATATGAGTTATACACTTATAATCATAAAATTTCATTATATATAAATAAAACATTTTGTTCCCCTGAACCTTAAAACATACTTTACTTTTTCAGAACTTTATTTTAGGTTTATTTTGTGCCAACTCCCATCTAATGCTGATAAAAATATATGAGTTATTGGTTTCCTTAAAACTGGAGTTGATAGTGGAAATGCTGACAAATCCTTATTCCAGATGCCAGTAGAATGAAGTGCCTTTACCTCTAGCAAATGCTGATGTGGAGATTTAAGACTCTATGAGAAATCAGTGAAGTTGCCCAGGAGAGTTTTATCATATTATTCATTGAACTCAATATGTGGTACAGTAATTGCTTCTGGTACCATTTTTCTTTTCTTACATGAGCATATTATTTATTCTTGTGCTGCGCGAAGCAGAGAAAGAGAGTTTAAAAGAGAGTCATAACTCCATGTAAACTATCTTGTGACACAGTGTAACTGGAGATAGGAATCGCAGCTGGAAAACTGTGTCTTATTTATCATAATTAAATATGGGGAAATGGTATTTGACATTGTAGAGATCCATAAATACTAAAAAGATGCACTCAGACCACATAATTTTTTTCTGGTAATACGAAAGCCTGTCTAAGGAGACTTTTTAATCTTATAGGGATCAACAGATTTATTTGCCTATGACAGAAGTTTTCTTATTAGGTTATAGGTGAAAAAAATCAAGTTAATAGGTCAAATGGTTACTACTATACGCTAGATTAATGTCATTTAAATAGCATAATAATTCTTGAAATTTTTGTTTTGCTTTTGTACCTTGTGCACATATACCTCCCATGCACATACCTCATGAACTCTTAAGTGTTCACTAGCTTTTATCGTATTTTTCTTCAGTGTTCAAGTGAATTTGTGTGAAAAATATACCATAAATATTTTGGAACAAAAAAATTAAAATAGAGACAATGGTGATTGAACAGTGAAAATGGGAAAATAGGAGAATTTTTTTTAGACATATATTACTGAGTCTGATAGGTTTAAAATATGCTATTTTCCTAAATTCTGTACTGTTATGTTAAAAAAATGTATTCTTATTTGGAAAGGAGATAACTTGTGATGTAGAAAATGAATTTTAGGATTATATATTTACTCATTTTCTACATTGTTGTTTTGATTGGATAGTTTAATTAGTAAGTGTATTATCATTTTGCATGCAGCATAGACTAGAAGTTAATCCCAGTTGATTGAAAAAAAATAAAGCCATACAGTACATATTAAGTTATCCAATAAGCTATGTGCAATTATGCATTCACATGCTGTTTGGAAATGATCACTAGGAACCATTTAATGCAGTCTAGTAGTCTGACTACCTGAATTGTGTGCTAACTGTTGTTAGGTAAAATATTTTGCACCCCTGTCCTAAGTTATTTCACGTATAAAATAGCAACACTGATGTTACTGACCATTACAGGGTTGTAATGAGGAATAAATAAATTAATCTAAGAAAAGCACATAGAACAGGGCCTGACACAAAGTAAGTGCTTGGAAAATATTGGATGGTGCTATTAGTGCAGGGATCTTGACAAATGGTTAGGGCTTGTGACCTTTAAATTAATACATATTAATATAATTTATTTTATATGCATTTAATAAATGTAAATTTAATTTATATATATAATTAATTTTATATATATATATATTTTTTCATTAATTTCTAAGTCAGAAACTGAATGAAAACCAAAGTATGAAGTTGACAGTTAATCTATTGAACCAACATGCTTCTTTTAACTCCCAGCCCTAAATTCTCGGGCTGGCCTCTATTCTGCAGGGAAATATGGTGTGTACTTCTCAAGTCTCTAACCCTCTTCTCATTGGTTTGTGACCTGAGGATTTGTTACTACTATAATAGGACCCCATAGGGAAACAGACCTCTCGTAATTTTTCTCTTCAAGTTCAAATTCCCTTGCCCTGCCCCGCCCTCATTGACCACAGCAACCCATTTCCATTAATTCATTATACAGTCATTTTGTTTGTAAGCCCCCTAGGTGCCTGGTGATGACTGGTACTATTAATGAAAATTTAAGTAACTGTCTTGCCACGTACATTTTGCAAGTCTAGTTCAGAAGATACACATATAAATCATCTCTCACTACTCAATATGGTAAATACTATGGTAAAAGAATTCAAAAGTTGTGTGGGAAAACCAGAAAAAGAGACGCCTGAATATGCTCTGCACATGAAAGCTGTTTAGCTCTAGTATTTCCTCTTGTCAGTGTAACGAGGGTATCTAAATTGTGATCAATGGAATCATGTTATCTAACTTAAAAAGTAGAGCAGAAATGGATATAATAACCCCAAGGTTGGAAAAATACTGTATCTATCACATTCTTAGTATTCTGTGTACCTCAGGAATGAAGTTTACATGTGATCACATGCATAAAAATTAGAGAGGATCCTAACTGTTCTCTTACCTAATGGTAAAACCAATTATCTAGCTTTGAATTTAGCTACAGATTAATTTCTGATTTAAAGTTATTTAACCCAAGTGCATTTAAAAAATCAGCATGTATGGATTGCCACAAATGATCTGATAGTATAGAAAGCAACATAAAATAGTGGGGAAAGTGTGTACCCTGGAATTTAAGTAATCTGAATTAAAAATATCATCTTTGCCTCTCCTTAGATCCTCTTTATCTCTTGGTAACCATATAAACTGGGAAATTTTTTTAACCTCTCTTGAAAATGACCATTGTAAAAGAGTCCTGATCATCACGTATTGCTGTGTTTCTATGAGGTGTTTTTTTGTTGTTTTCATAATCTCTTCATTGATGGCTCTTGTTCTCTTCCTGGAATAGTCCAGTGTCATATTGGTCTCAGGGCTTTTTACTTGCTGAGTCTTGACCTAAAATCCCTTTCTTTCATATTTTCAAGTGGCCAAACTCCTTAAGTTCTACCTCATCTCTCCTCTCCATTCCACACATATTACTCAATTGTGTCTTGTCTTCTCTTATCTTGCCAAATATCTTGCAGTAGCTGTGTATCCTATTGCCCTATTTTACATTTTTATACCATTTATTGATGACAGAGTTCCATGTTCTATTTGTTTAGGCATTTAGTACTGTTTTTTTTCTCTATATCATGAACTTGAGGCCTTGCATTTCTCTTTTATAGAGAAGGGCTGCCTCATAGTAGGTGGTTCACAAAATGTTGTGTGAATGTATAAGTTCTTGGTAAATGTTAGTTTTATAATATACCAGGGGTTCGGTGCACAAAATTCGTGCACTGGGTGTGTGTGTGTGTGTGCGGGGGGGGAGTGTCCCTCAGCCCAGCCTGCCCCCTTTCACATACTGGGAGCCCCCAGGCGTTGACCCCATCACCCTTCCAATCGCAGGATCGGCC
>NW_006300376.1:5891113-5908530 GCF_000327345.1 Myotis davidii | reverse complement strand
CACCTTTGCCCTGCCCCCCAGCTCTTAGCTCCCCCCTGGGTTTCTGATCACTGTCAGTGGCAGGGGGCTTCTTCCTGCTTTCCCTTTCGCCTCCCTGCATTGTGCCTACATATGCAAATTAACCACCATCTTGTTGGCAGTTAACTGCCAATCTTAGTTGGCAGTTAATTTGCATATAGCCCCGATTAGCCAATGAAAAGGGTATCGTCGTACGCCAATTACCATTTTTCTCTTTTATTAGTGTAGATTCTAAAAGAAGCTATTACTTTTCTTCTATAATTAAATATAATAGTTGTCATTTTCCTGGTTGTTAGAAAAAAGTGTTAATATATATAAAAGTACTACTCTAGTTCTTAGGACATGGTAAGTAATTAGGCAATAATTTTTTAAAAAAATTATTTTATCTATAGGTCCCACCTAAATAGCACACCAAATATTGATTAAATGGTATAAATTAAATGTGGGTATTGTAATGATGGTGAAATTATATTAAATGTACTATATATTATACCTATACATATATCTATATGTATTATGCAGTATATAACATATATTATTTATTATATATGATAGAAGCTATATGGTAAAGACATAACATCATATTTTTATTATGTAGTCAAGGTAAAATTATTATATTTAAATATTCTTTTGTGAAGCACAAATGTTCCTGATAATCTACCTTATTAGTATTTCAAACTATATTAATTACAACTAGAAAAAAATAAAATTGACTTGTGTCATAAATTAATGTGAATTTTTCAATCTTCTAAGGAGTGCTATAATTCGAATAGCTTCATGATTAGCTGATACCTCTTGTCTTCATGTTCACTGTTTCCAGGAAGAACCCTATGTCCTGTTTAAGAAGTCTGACAAACCACTCTACGGGAACGATAGATTTGAAGGCTATTGCATTGACCTTCTCAGAGAGTTATCTACAATCCTTGGCTTCACATATGAAATTAGACTTGTAGAGGATGGGAAATATGGAGCCCAGGATGATGCCAATGGACAATGGAATGGAATGGTCCGTGAACTAATTGATCATGTAAGTCCCTTTTATCATTATTTATTACCTTTGGTAGATTGCTAAAAGATTTTACTTTTTTATAAGTGGTTAAAAAAGTCAACGAACAATAATATATTTCAAATATATATTTCTTGCAACAATTTTACTCAAAGTATATGTTATTTGTGCAATTAAATATAAAGAATCATAGAGAGATGTATAGTTCTATTACAGAGAGATGTTTGTCTTAAATTAACTAGTATGTGGTGATTTTGATATCTTGAAAGTATTTGCTCTTCATTTATAAAATGGAATGTGGTTTTCCAACACTATTTTTTTTTTCACTTTAAAAATGCTAACTTTTTATTTAACAAAGAGAATGGGTAATACAAATCTAAATTTCATTATAAAATATTCCTATACTAGGATAGGATACTTACATTTTAGAGATAAGAGAAAATTAAACCAAAGAACCTAAAATAAGATACTATATAAAAATAAGTCAAGGATATTAAGTATGCCTGGCCAGTCACTCAGTGATTGAGTGATGACGACCTATGAACCAGGAAGTCATTGATCAATTCCCCATCAAGGCACATGACCAAGTTTCTGGCTTAATCCCCAGTAGGGGGCATACCAAGAGGCAACCAATCAATGATTCTCTCTCATCATTGATGTTTCCATCTCCCTCTCCCTTCCTCTCTGAAATGAATAAAAATATACTTTAAAAAAGATTATTAAGCATATTTAGACAGGAGGCTAGACATTTTATTTTATGTTTTTAATGAAATAAACCAAGGATTTCTCTTGGCCAAGAAAGCATTATTTCACTTTTTCTTATTTGGCAATGTTAATTAACTCATATTTTTGAAATAAAGTCTTATCTTTTAAATATTATAACATTGTGTTTACTTTGTATTTTGTAATACTTAAGTTTTTTTTGACATTTTCCATAATATTAAGGCAAAAAAAATATTGGTAAGAATTCTACAACATAATAAAAATATTTTTTCCTTTAAAAAACATTGTGAACTATACCCAAAATTAAAATTTTTACTTATGGAAGTAGAAAATATAGGCAATTTTCAAAGCATTTTGACAATATTAATTTCAAAGTTATCAAGAAGAAGGATACCGTATGAAGGAGAGAATCATATATTGCTAATTATGATTGATATCTATAACTTTTCTAATGCAGAAGCTGACATACATTAGATATTCAATAAATAAAGACATAACTAGTAAGCCCAAACTTTATGTCTTCTTACTTATTCTATATTTCTCCTATAGTGTTTATGAGTACTCTTGTTGAAGACTAAAAACTAAAATATTTAGAAACTAATACAATGAGAAAGAGGTAGGGATTATAGTTGCTATTGATAGTAATTTTGAATTGAAGCCTAGTCAGTGAAATAATGTTAAGTTTTAAAGTTTATTCATTGGAACTTTTGGTGTTCTGTGTCTTGTGAATGGTAACTTTATATTAGAATTAATTAAAAATAGGGAGGAATTAAAAGAAAATCAAATATAATGTTAGATTAGCAATAGATAAAATAATGGGAAAATTATGTTTAGGATATCAACAAAGCTGGGCACCATTATTTTTAAATAGTATTTAATATGTTTTTAATCAAATAAATAGTTATAGGAAAAATCAAAATACTTTTAGATTGCCTTATACTTATTTTGTGATTTAATATTGTGTCAAATTTGAGCTCTCTCACCTTATCACCTATTTAACATTCACAACTAGAGTTCTGTGTTGGGCCCCTACTCCATAAGGCCGTTCCTGACATTTTCACTACCTTAAACAGCCCAATTTTTTGAACCCTTGTAGAACTACTACTTCTGGTGCTTATTCACAGACACTTCTTGTCACTTGAAACTTTTTGTCCTTTTATCTCTCACACAGAATGAGCCCCAGCTGGAGGGGCTGAAGCCACTGATCTGCTGGGGTTTCTCTGACCTAGTGTGGTAACACTAATACAATTTGGTAGAGAATACTGTATACTCATACTCCACAGAGCAACACTTACATCTTAGTTGTACAAATTTAGGTATTTGAGCATCATCTACCTATCTCTATCTATCATCTATCTATCTATCTATCTATCTGTCTATCTATCTATCTATCTATCTATCTATCATCATCTGTCATCTATCTATTCATTCTTTGGTACATATCCTTTGGAATGTTATTGATTGTGTCTTAAGATCAGTTTTATTATATGTAAAACGAGAGGCCCGTTATATATGAAATTCGTGCACAGGTAGGGTTCCTAGGCTTGGCCGGCGATCAGGGTTGATCTGTGGAGCAACCGGTGGAGCAATCAGGGGGCCCCCTCTGACACCTGCCTTGGCCGGCCTGGCACCACCACCACTGGCCCTGCCCCCCTGCCACCACTGGTTGCCTCCCTCTGCCGGTTTCCTCCCTTTGCAGGGCTGGCCTGTGGGCTCGGGGCAGCTCCTGCATTGTCTTCCCCCTGGTGGTTAGTGTAGTCGTTCTGCCAGTAGTTCCACCATTCAATGATTTGCATATTAGGCTTTTATTATGTAGGATGGGAATGATGTTACTCCATAGGATGGCAGTTTGAGCTAAATGCTAACATCTGGTAGTACAGCAACACTGCAGTCCTTTTTAATTTAGTCAAATACATCATTGGGACAGCAGAGATGGGGGATAGATGCAGAAGACACGATGAAGGGAAGAAGGACACTAACATGAAGAAAGAATAATTTAAATGCCGATCTCACAATTTACTGTGTGAAAAGCTCTTGGCGTAGATGGATACTCTTATGTATACTAATACAGATTAAAAACACACACACACAACCAAAACCTAACTGCAAGTCAAAAAAATTCCTGCATCCCTAACCTGGTATGCAATTATAGATACTAAATTCACTTCTGCTATTGGGTTATTTAAGGAATTTATGCATCATATTTGAGAAGCTGGCTCTCAGAGTGAATGTATGTACAGGTCTTAGTGTGTTGCTTAGCAAATGGAAAACACTCAAGATAAGTAATCGTTTTTATTATTATTACTACTATTATTACTATTGTTGTTATTACTAGTATATACAAAGGATACCAAATGCTTTCTTTCATGTTGCTTTATCTTGCTATTAAACATTATGAGTTAGTTTACAGATTACCTTTGAACCATAATTATAATAGACTGAGAGTTGTCAGAGGGGAGGGGAGTTGGGGGACTGGATGAAAGAAGGTAAAGGGATTATATATAGAGAGGGGGGGGCGGTGCACGAAATTTGTGCACTGGGGTGGGGGGGTCCCTCAATCTGGCCTGCAATGATGCAGGCATTCCATGGCTGCTGCCAGAGGCCCTCCACAGCCGGGGTGGAATGCTCACACTGCCCGTTCTCAGCGGCTGCCCCCCCTACCCAGGACTGGGGGACACTGGCGGGGCTGAAAGGACTGGGCACTGCCATCTTGTGGCTATGGGCGCTGCCATCTTTTATGTTGGAGTGACTGTTACTTTGCATATTACCCTTTTATTAGATAAGATATACACACAAAGACATAGGGAACAGTGTGGTGACAGCCAGAAGGAAAGAGGGGTGGTAGGTAGGTGGAGGAGGAGGTGGAGGCAAAGAGGAGGGGAGAATGGGGATGGAAGGAGACCTTGCTTGGGGTGATGGGTGCACCATATACTGTACAGATGATTTTTTATTGAGTTGTACACTTAAAACCTGTATAGTTTTGCAAACCAATGTCACCCCAGTAAATTCAATAAACATAAAAAATAAATAAAATGAATATTTGTCTATATGTGTGATATAATGTTATCAGCAAAAGAACAATTTTTTTAATATATTTTATTGATTTTTCACAGAGAGGAAGAGAGAGGGACAGAGAGTCAGAAACATCAATGAGAGAGAAACATCGATCAGCTGCCTGCTGCACACCCCCCACCGGGGATGTGCCCGCAACCAAGGCACATGCCCCTGGCCGGAATCGACCCCGGGACCCTTCAGTCCGCAGGCCGACTCTCTATCCACTGAGCCAAACCGGTCACGGCCAATTTTTTTATAATTACAGTAAAAATGAGCAATTTTTAAAACCACATTCAGTCTCTTCACCTTGTTCGAATTGAATAGATTAGACTATGAGAAGTGTTTGCTTTTTAAAGTAACATTTAAACTTAGCTCTTTTAGAAGTGACAAAGAAGTTTACAGTTCCTTTCTGCTTGTAGAGCCTTGTGTTTGAATATTATTACAGTCAGTGGTTACTAAGAGAATGTATTAGTCAATAAAAGCTTTTATTTCTCTTCAATGTCTTCTTTTTATAATTTTAAGTGCTGCTGAAATTTTAAAAGCAAACAAACAAAACCTTGATCATTTTACAGTTTAAAAAAAAACTACAAGACCAAAATTCTGTTCCAGTTTATAAAACAACTATGGCAAAGTAGGAAGTCTGTTGAGATCTGCACTTATTTTACATTATTTTTAATAGGACTCCTGATGCTATGGTTTTCCAGCTGCGCGAATGCTTCCCAGCATGTTTCCTTAGCATTGCAATTGGTATTTAACACTATCAAGCCTTTTATGATTCATAAATGAGCCTTAAAAGACCTCACTATACTTTGCTTATGCCTCCTGATTGCACTTTTATTATATACAAGGAATGAAATCAAATATTTGTTTTTCAGGGAACTTAAAAAGGCTCCAGGTAATATAAAAAAAAATGGAAAGGCTAAATTAAAACAACAACAACAACAACACAGTTTTTACTAACTGGGAATTGACTTGCACCATATCTTTGCATTTTGATAGCATGTTGTCTCAATTTTGCACTCTAGAGGAAGCATTCTAATAGTTTAGGGGAAAATTTTGAAGAATAGTAAAATTATAACTATTTTGTTGTACAGGAACGTAACTAAAAATAGCAGTACAAATTAATTTATAATTTCCTATGACCCCAAAATGACAACTGTAAAATATTACTGATAATGTTTGAATCTCTTACTATAAAATTTCTCAATTCCATCATTTTCAAATTAAGAACAAAAGATAGAATTACATTTTTCACATACCTCCCCACATGTCGATAAAAAAACCTCCAAACCAGTAGAAAAAAAATTGATATGTTTATTTGAGCCAAAATCTTTGAGGGCATGCCCAGAAGCAAGAGCTTACTGGATTGAGAAAATGGTCTTGAGGATAGTAGCTTTGCAATTCCTTTCATACATTGAGAATCAAAGGAAAAAATGTAAAGGAGGCATATGAAATCCATGGTATAGATTAAGAGGGCAGGAAAAGCAAAGCAGGGAAATCTCTATGACTGAATACAAAGTACAATGAAGAAGCACACTGTTGTTTTACACTGGTGGGTACTGGGTAGTTAATAGAGATGGTATGAGGGAACAAGATAACAGTGAGAGGTTTCCTCTCCTGTTGTGGTGGTCTTGTGCTCTGGTGCCTGTGGTTATATCTTTCAGGGGTCTGGAAAATTACTCTATTTCAAAAGTATGTTATCCTATATGCATAAGAACAGTGTACAGGGTGCACTTAAGAAAGCTACAGGCCTGGGACCTGGGACATAGCTACAGGCCATGATATGCCCAGTTAGAAATTTATGATCAGACCATCCTGTATTGCTACTTTTCGTCACTAAACTTGTCAGGCCTGCCATGTGAGTAGTCCCCAAACTACTAAGGTTTAGTTCATAGCCCTTTTTTAAAATTCACACATGAAACCATTATTTTAAATTTGGTATTCTGGTCCATTTTGTATAAGAGACTCATAAGTATTCTATCATAGGAATATACCATTTTTACTTAGTCTTCTGTTGAGACGTTCAAGTCACTTCCAGTGTTATGCTGTGAAAACCAATGCGGTCATAAAGAGCCTTGTCTTATGTCCTGGAACACCTATGTAAGGACTTCTCCTGAGGACATCCTGAGAAAGGAATTGTTGGTCACAGGTGGCATATATTTTCAATTTTATTAGATATTGACAATATTGTCCTCTATATTTCTCTTACTAATTTAAATTTGCACTAGTAATATAAAAAGTTTCTGTTTACAAAATTACTAATTTAAGATTCTCACTGTCTGAATTTGGTGAATCTGCATTTTAGAAATGATCCATATTCCCTCCCTCCTCTCTCCTCCCCCCATATTTTATAGACTTCAGTTTCTCCTTCTTTGAATTGCCCATTCACTTTCTTGACTTTCTTATTGATACATAGGAATTTGTTACATATTGTTAATATTAATAATGCAACTACTTATCCTAGTAAGAATCATGTCTTTAAATTTATTTAAAGTGTGTGTGTGTGTGTGTGTGTGTGTGTATGTGTGTGTGTGTGTGTTTTGGCATGGAAGTTTTAAAGTTTGAGTTTTTCAAATTTACTTATTTTTTCCTTATATCTTGTGATGTTTTTGTTCCTTGTTGGAGAAATTCTTTCTTTACTGGACCTCACAAAGATATTCACTATTTAAGAGAGTGAAGATTTCTGTCTTTAAATTATTTCATCACTCACACTGGTTAGACTTGGATTTAAGAAAAAGATCAGAATTCCTTTTGCTCCCTTTATGAAAATAGATCCCCAAATACTCTCAATTACAATATAATTATTAATCATTTTCCTTTCTTTGTAAAAAAAACAATTTAAAAAGCAAGTTATTTTTATTTTTAATGGGAAATTCTGTGACTATTATATCAGACATTAGAAGCAAGGGTTTAAGAAAACTACAGGATACATTCCAGGTGAAGAGGAAGAAATTTTCCTCTATTCTTCTAGTTTCTTTCAGCTGATATAATAACTCAATCAATACAAGATAGATTAACAAGATAAAAAAGCCAGATGTAATAATATAAGTATGTACAGGAGCCCCACATACATGAGAAGTTCAGAGACAGAAAGGTAAAAATGAAGTACATATGACACTCTGAGCAAATGAGAGATGTAAGGTGCTTGGAAGCTTCAGAGGCGAGTAGGGTAATGCACAGAACAACAGGAGAGCAGAGTTCAGGAATTAGATGTCCCCTTCACATGTAGATAACTTCTTAAAAGTGATTTTTTGGTAATAACTCTTTTTATAGGCAAGGCTCCCAACTTAAATTCTTTAAAGCAGAGGCAAAAGTTTATCTCATGTCTTCAGGTTCCTCTTATGTTTATATTTCAGTTGAATTGCCTTCAACTAAAAATAATCCACATGCCCAAGCAGCACCTGCTGCGGAGACCTGTTCCGAACCCTTCCAATGAAAAGGGCTGGTATAATAATTCTTTATAACTGAACTTCTTTTCTAAAAATGAATCTAAACAGCAAGCTGTGGAAAGTGAAAGTGTACTGTCCAAAAATTCAGAGACAAGGATATTGATCAAGTTTTCCCAGAAGCAGGATATCATAGCCAGTATAACTGTGATTCGTACTTTATAATAGACTATGATACTCAACAACCATTTACTATGTGTCTATTAACAACAACTCTTAAATATGATAATTATTTTTTTAAAATTTTTTATAAAGCCAATAAGGCATTTTTAAATGTTAAATATTTATTTAAATACAGGTGCAATATAGATTTTGTCCTCCTTCTATGTAGTTTCACAGTAATATTAAGGTTATATTTAGAAATATTTGTGCTTTTTAAACTTAAAGGTTAAAGTAAAACACTAAAATATTTTTCTATAATGCATTTTCAAGGTTTTTAAAATAAATTCTTTTGCCAACAACCATCTTTTGCTAATAGGCCATTTAATTGTAATTTATAGCAAAACCTAGAGCTAAGAATTATTTTGCAATTATACAATAAATTACAGAATAAATATTTCTCAGGGATACTACTAAGTGCTTAAAATGATTTGTGAACTTAGTTACTGAAAATATTATGAGTATAAATGTTTTGGACATAAATATTATCAGAAAAATATAGCACAAAGTCATAATTTGAAGCTTACAAGTAAGTAAAATGCTAAGTTGATATTATAGTCTCCCATAGAGAAATTCTTATATGTTCCTATACATCTTATATATAATTTTGCCCCTTATAAAACACTATATGACTAATCAGTTTCACATTACCAAGCACTGAAACTTTTTCTTAACATAGTCTTCTTAAAAAATAAAGCTTTTAAAAAGCTTCATAAATGAACAAAATAAAATAGATTGGAATAGAGAAAGCTTGAAGTTAGGATGTTGATAGGTCAAACAAGGTGTTATATAAAAATGAAAATAGGAATATCAACTAAGAGTAAGAGAATTCTGGGAGAAAATTGCTCACCTGAGAAAAATCAAAGTTTTAGAATAATTTAAGTTCAATAATAAAAGTTTGATTTTGAGCCTGACCACTGTGACTCAGATGGTTGGAGTGTAATCCCATACATCAAAAGATGATGGGTTCAATTCCTGTTCAGGGCACATACCCAGGTTGATGGTTAGATCTCTAGTTGGGGCCCATGGGAGAGGAAGTCAATGGATTTTTCTTTCTCACATTGCTATTTCTCTCTCTCTCTTTTCATCTCTCTATGATTAAAAAAAAAATTTGCATTTGATTCAGACAGTGAATTTACAGTGACACTACTGAAGCAGTGAGTCCTCTAGCTGTTGTATATGGGACATCTGTGTTAGTAGAAATTAAACACTGATTTACATTTATTATTACTGGAAAGGCACTGATTTGCATCAGAACCAACATAAATTATACAGGTTAAACAAATACCTGTGCTTTTTTAAAGGTGACATTTTCTTTAGAACATAACACCAATTGAAACAGAAACATAACAGAGAAAATTCCTAAAAAACTTATTTTAAAAAAGAAACCACATCATTAATTTTCTAAATAGAACACATATTTCTTTGTTAATTGAGACTGGATTTTTCTATCACCTGAAATTATGTAGAGTTCTTTTTCAAAGTAAATTGGAATAATGGAAATGGTACAATTGCTAAAATAGGATATTCTTTATGATATCCCTAAATGTAAGTATAATTCAGTATTATTAATTCAGCAATTTTGTGCCTGTCACAATAGTATACACTGAAGATATAAACATAAATATGAATCCCATGTAAAATAGACATTTAAATAATTTTAATGTAATAAGATAATATAGTTATTTCCAAGATACTTAGGGTAACCTGAGGGGTCTATATCTAATCCTCTCTGAGAGGAAAACAATCAAAGAAGTCATTAAGCTTTAATTATAAGAAAATGACAGATGCTTTTCCAATATACTATTTTTAGTGTTGAAGTTAATTTAACGTCAGCACATAGTTTTACCTGAAGGACATTATTTTACACAACATTGGTTAATTATATAAGTTATAATATTAGGTTGAAAAATAAAATTGTCATTTTTTTGTTGATTACAATGAAATATCAAGCATTTCATGTGATCCGACCTATATATTGCCCCTACTCATGATACCATTAAAAAGTTTGCGTAAGCTTTTACTACCTTGGAATTTAAAATTTTAACCTTTAATGGTTTAATCTAAGAGCAACTCGAAATCCTTCTTTTTTAAGAAGACCATTGTGGCAAATATTTCTTTCTGATATTTTATAAGCTTCTTTAAGACTCCAGAACTAATTAGAACCAATAAAGAGTCTAAATGATTAAAATGTGGTTTGTAATGGAAACAAGCAAACAAACAACAAAAGCCCTCATTCCTGAAGCACTGTTCAAGGCCCACATTTCCTGCCAGAGCCAGAGCCCTGTCACCATTGTTTAAATCTTGGCAAAGTTCAAAAGGAGCTCATCAGCGCGCAGTGAGAAATACTGTGCACCACTCATTATCCTGCGGAGCCCCTTTGTTCAAACAGTCAATTTTTATGCTGTTGGTAAGGTTATGCAGTTGTAGTCCCTGGATAACTGCCAGGAATAGCCAAAGTCACAAAACAACCAGTGTCTTTCTGTTTCCAAATCAGTCTGTCATTGTGTAAAGAATTTTTTGAATTATGATGTATCTTGTTTCTAGTCAGTACTTTTATGTTATTCCAAGACCCTAAGTAAATGATGTTACTTCTCTGCATGTGCCAGCGTAGATTCATTCCCATGCATCTTTTTATATAAATTATATTTTATGATTTGTTATTCAGCTGATGTTGAATTTTCTAATTAGAATATGTAATGTTATACAAATAATAACTGTTTTGATATGCTCTAATATTGTCATACGGTCTCTATGTAAATCAAGGTGCACTCAACCAAAGGACTTGTATGCATGCTATATGCATAACCAATGGATACAGAGAGTAGGGGGGTGAGGGCCTATGCTGGGGCACGGGAGTGGATGGGAAGAGGTCAAGGGGGGGGGTGGGAAGGAGACATATATAATACTTGCAAAATGAAGAATTTTGAAAAACCATATAAACTTGACCTTGACAATTTTTAAATTGGTACATTATAAGCACACAAACATTTTTATCTATATTTGCATATGCACATAGTATACACTGTGAATATATGTTTATGAATATATATAAACAGTATACATGTGTTTTAGATTATACTAAAAACAGTTTTTAAAAGAATAAAAATATCTGAATAAACTATGTGTCAGTGTATTGTCAAGGACAATGCCTAAGATGCATATATCTTTGTGAATAATTTTTTTCAATATTTTCAGGTAGATACCCAGAAGAGGGATTTCAGGCTGATATGGTAACTGTATTCTTAAGTTTTTGAGGAACCTCCATACTGTTTTCCTGCCGGGAGCCGGTCTATCCTTACTGTTTCAAGGGACCTGGTGTATATGGCATACTGTTCTTAAGATGTTTGCTAACCTTCTTGGCGCTGTGTTTTAACCAAGGTCACCTCTCCGAGAAAGGTTGTTTCCCCAGGTAGGGATTTTCCCCTGAAGTTAGGGAGGGAAAAAAACCTCTTAACTAAGTGCCAGGCGGGTAATTAATCACTTTAACTACGAACAATCATGCTTAAGATACATAATCTTTACTCTCTGGACTGGAGATAAGAAATGCCCTAACCTTTGGAATAGAGATTGATAGGATTGGAATCAACTGGTATAAATACAGATGTAACAAGACAACAGGAGACAGAACTTAGATGAAGATCCTAAAGACTGATCAACTGAACGCTGTCTCCGTGTCATTCCTTCTTCGCCGACTCCGTCCACACCTTTGGGGACCCCTGGACCTGCTGGGGTTGGACCCCAGCATTTTCCTTAGTGACTATACCAGATTACATTTTCACCAGCAGGGAATGAGGGTTCCCTTTCTCCCACAACTGCTCCTCACTTGTTACAATTACTTGTGTTGTTGGTAACAGCCATTCTAACATGTATGAGGTGGTATCTCATGGTAGTTTTGATTTGCATTTCCCTAATATCTAGTGAATTTGAGCATATTTTCATATATTTGTTAGCCATGTGTATGTCTTCTTTAGAAAAGTGTCTGTTCAGATCTTCTGGACAATTTTTAAATTGGATTGTGTGTTTGTTCGGTTAACCCCTGTCATAGGTGTTTGTAAATCTCTTCTCCCATTAGCTTGGTTCCCTTTTTGTTTTGTTGTGATTTCTTTCACTGTGCAGAAGCTTTTCAGTTTGATATAGTCCTATTCATTTATTTTTGCCTTTACTTCCATTGCTTTTGGGGTCAAATTCATAGAATGTTCTCTAAGACCACAGCCCATATGTTTAGTACCTATTGTTTCTTCTACGTAATTTATTGTTTCAGATTTTATATTTAGGTGTTTGATCCATTTTGAGTTATTTTTTGTACATGAAGACAAACTGTAGTCTAGTTTTATTCTTTGTGTGGCTTTCCAATTTTCACAGCACCATTTATTGAAGAAGTTTTCTTTTCTCCACTGTATGCTTTTAGTTCTTTTGTCAAAAATTATACATGTGGTATTTTCTGGGCTCTCAATTCTGTTCCACTGGTTTGTGTTTCTGTTTTTCTGCTCATACCATGCTGTTTTGATGACCATAGCTCTGTAGTATAATTTGATGTCAGGTAGGGTGATATCTCTGGCTTCATTCTTTTTTCTTTTCAGAATTGCTTTGGCTATTTGGCTTTTGTGCTCACTAAAACTCTTTGCTCCTTCCCTTCTCTGGGTTGAGCCCTGGGGTGAACTCCGCATTGCCTGGCTGCATCTGTGGCTCCTTTGAGCCCTTCTCCCTTTCACCTCCCCAATTTGCTCTTACTTGTCCACCTTTAGATGTTTCAGTGCGTTTATCTTTCAGACTTGTTTGTGCATTGAGCAGGTAATCCTTTGATGAATTATAGCTGTTCAAATTGTTGAAACTAAAAGGGGAGAGACCATTCTTCTGACCTCCTAAACTCTCTTTCCTTACAGAAGATGCAGCCATTACTATGGACTTTAAACTTCTTGAGTTATTCATTCAGGGGACCTCTCAGCACCATAATATTTATATATGACTATAATGACATAATAATCATTATCATGACCCAAAGTACACTAACTCTTAGATCAGTTCAGAAATGCAACTCTTTTCCTTCATGCTTTGGGTATTTGGGTTTTTGACCCAAATACACTTGCTTTTGACCCTATAAAACCACAAGTTGTTTCTTTATTTGTTACACTATATTAATTATTTCCTTTCCTCATGTTTCTCCATATTCAAATTCGTGTCTATGGATTATTGTTACAGCCACACTATTCTAGTACCAAATTTATTTTTTTCTGTTGTTTATAGCTTTTCTCTCCTCAAAATGTATTAATGTTAGTATCTTCTTCACTGTATCTGACTTAGAAGAGTAAACTCAGATGGAGAAAACCCAGCAGTTGTGATGAGTTGGACCACCAAAAACTGATAGTAATTACAAATGAGCTGTCAACTCTTCCATAGCTGCTAGAAACTCTAGTCACCACACTCTCTTATATTCTGCAACCCTGTTTTCAAATATTTGTTTCTACTTCTCAGGTCTTACAGTCTAACTTGCTACTTATCTTGGAAACTTGTTCTGCTTCCAAGAGAATAGCAATCACTAAATGAGAATGTCCTACCTAAATTTTCCACCATCAATTTGACAAGCACTGCTTCATTAGCACCTGTTCTTTCATCTTCTCTTCTAAGTTTAATGGAGAAATTGGCACATCTCCTGCTTACAGATATTGTTTTGCATTCCAACTGTTTATTCAGAAATTTTTAGACAAATGTCTCTTTCTCTGCTTTAGACAGAGAAAGATCCTTATCCATTTGTATTTTTAAAAATCATGATTTATCAATTTAAAAAAATTCCTTTCAATCTCTAACCACTGTTTTCATTTCCTCTAAGGCAAACTTGTTTACCCAATTGGCTGCACTAGGTATCTCCATTGGCTCATATCTTATCCATGATAAATTTTAAACTAACATGTCATCAAGAATTGCTCATATTAATTTGTTGGACTTGTAAAATACAGTAGATATTTGTGAGGCTTTATCTTATGGGATCTTAAGGGGCTATTTTCTCAACCCAATATGCTGTCCTAGAAGCACTCTTTCACTGGTTCCCATAACATTCTCCTCATTTTCCGGTTGCTTGTCTTAGGTCACTGCTTCCCAGTTCTATTTGTTACCTTTATGTATTCTGACTAACTTTTAGCTACTAGTAGCTTATATTATAATTATAAATAATACTGCCTTATTTCTTGTCAGATAGTATAATAACATCAAGCTTGACAGACTCCTCTTTAATGAATACCCATAACAAAATCCATTCCAAAAATACAGAATAAGCCTGACACAGCTATGAGCCTTGGGGCTCCTGATTCAAAAGTAGTGTGTGCTGGTCTAGTATTATCCATAAGTTAAAAGTGCTCCATGTGAAATTCAGGTGGCAATGAGAATGGGATATAGACAGAGACATAGATTTCTGGAAGATTAAGACCAATAGCTAAATGATACGGGTTCGAAGATATAAAAACAATCCTTAGACTATGGTAGTGAATGCTCTTACCCAAATGGTGGGCAAGGGGGCAGATTAGGGACTCTCTATCCTGTTAATGAATCTTTAGCTAAGCAGCAAGAGGTGGTATTGAGGTTTACGATCCAAATAGTGAATTGATCAGGTAAAAGTTATATACCCTTCTTTGGGACCATCCACTATGGAAACAAATTGTGACTGCTGATTGGAAAGTTTGAGTCACTAATAATTTTAGAATCTATGCTTATTAGCTGCTATATTGGCCTTTCTTGCTCATAGTTTAATTCTCAAGTATTCCATGAATCTTCTCCTAACCATTCCATTGATCTCTTCCTCATACAATTCATTGTATTCTTATAGTTCCCATGGGTATTTATTGTTTTAAGGAATTTTATATAAGCTTTGGGAGGGATCACATTTAAATGTCATTGCATCTCCACTCTACCTAGTCTACCAGTAAATACTGATTGTTAGGTCCTGTCATATTATTTCATAGTTGAGAAAATATAAGCTTATTTTATTTTACTATTTATATAACTTTTTTAAAACTAGTGAAAGAAAAGTATCATGGATACAGAATATTTGTGTAATTTAGTATTAGTTGCAAATTTTTATTTTAACATTTATAGAAAGATAAATGGATTGACTATAGCTTTCTCTTAATCCTGTAAAAATTCATGAATTTATAAAAAAAAAAAGGTAAGAATTGGTAGCCTTGAAATATAGTAGTATTTTCTCCAGCATGTTATTTACTATTGGGGTTCTATCTGAAATACTTATGAATAAGGAACTTATTTTTGTTACCCTAAAATTTGGCTGCTTTTCAAGGATAACTATTTTCTTCAAGACCCTTTTTTATTGCATCCAGTTTTCTACTATCAAAAACTATCACAACAGTTGCAGCTAGTATTAGAATTTTTGTGTGTGTGTTTTCACCTTTGTTTTTTTAACATTTATATTCAGATTTACCTGTGAGTTACTCAAGTATTCTTAAATATTTGGTGATATTAAAATCAAATGAAGTAATACAAGAACGGCCTCGATTTTTATTAACAAACTGTAGAAGTGACCTCAACTCAGTTATTATACTTGAATTATTCAAATATGGTAGGATGAAATTGCTGTTTCTCAATGACATTGACAGAAACAGTGACTTTGTTCTTGTTAAGAGAAGATCTTTGTAGGCTGATGGTCATATAGGCGATGTAGGTGCAAGGTCATGTCACAGGTTCAGAAATACTGTGCACAGTTCCTTCTGTTCATTTTCTTTTCTTTCTATTATCCTATCTAATAATAGACAAACATGGTAATTAACCATAGCTCTGACACGCTTCCCATTGGCTAATCAGGGCAATATGTAAATTAACTGCCAACCAAGATGGCGGCCGGCAGCCAGGCAGCTGAAGCGAATGGGAGGCGTGCTTGCTCCAGTGATGGAGGAAACCAAGGTTCCCTGCCTCTGCCGGCCTCTGAGCTTGCACTCTAAGAAACAATGTTGTAATTATAGAAGTTAAACAAAACCCAGAAACCTGCTTTCGGACAGCTGGGCTTCAGCCAGCAGGATCGCAACAGTGTTACAATTATAGAATCCAAACAAACCCAGATCCCTGCTTTCAGCAGCCGAGGTCTCAGAGCTGCAGCCAGGCCTTAGAGCTAAAGCCGACTCTCAGCTCCAGTGACAGCCATAGAAGGTAAATAAATCCCAGAATTAAAAAGAAAAAAAGGAGAAGTTGGGAGGTTCAGTCGCCCACCAGCCTGAAAACAGCCCTCAGCCCCTCACCCAGACTGGCCAGGCACCCCAGTGGGGACCCCCACCCTGAAGCAACAAGATGGCGGCTAATTTGCATACTGATGGCAGGTGGCAGCGGCAAGGCTGTCTGAGGTCCGGGACCGGATCTGTGACCCTGCTGGGCGGGGGACAGTGCTTGAGGCTGTCCACGGGACCAAGACATGGATCTGTGACCCTGGTGGGCTGGAGGCAGTGCTTGAGGCTGTCCGTGGTCCCAGGACCAGGATCTGTGACCCTGCCGGGCGGGGTGCAGTGCTTGAGGCTGTTCGCAATCCCGGGACCTGAATCCGTGACCCTTCCCAGCAGGGCGGCAGCTCGCACAGGGGTAGATCGGCCCGGGTTGGGCAGGGGAGGACACCTGGCTTCCACCCAGCCCCAGTCACTCTGGGCAGGAGAGCAGCGCAGAGAGCCTCTGGACAGGGGAGGCAGGCTGGCGGAGGGCGGCCTGTACTCCCCACATGGCGGTGGTGACAGCTGTGAGAGCGCCAAGCGGAGCCTGCAGGCTGAGCTGAAGTAGCGCCTGCAGGCCATCAGCACCCAGGAGTGGCTACACAAGATCCGCCTCCTGGCCCAGAAGGTACAGGATTGCAGTGACAGCCACCGTGGCGGGCCAGACTGACATCCTCCTGGCCGCACCACGGGGGTTTGTGGATCTGCAAAGCCAGAGGCCTCCGGTGTGCACATTCCCCCCTGGCATGCGAACATCCCCCAGCATACTGTCACCCTCCCGCGCCTGCAACAGGTGCAAACCAAGGCATGCAC
>NW_006300376.1:5889747-5890705 GCF_000327345.1 Myotis davidii | reverse complement strand
TGGAGAGGTTGAAGGCCAGACTGAGGGGCCCTTCCTTCCCCCGTCCCCCAGTGCATGAATTTTGTGCACTGGGCTACTAGTTATTTATATAATGCTAAGTTATCACATCATAGAAATGTTGTTCATCTTAAATATTTAATAGGTTGTATGATATTTTACCAAATTCTAAGACACAATTAATTTTTTTGCAGTTGAATTTGAATAAGTTAATTTAAAGAGATCATATTTATAGGGTAAAGATAAAGAATAAATAACAACAGTATTTAATTGTTGTGTAAAAATATACTGAGACTGAAATGAGAGGTGCAATGACACAATTTCTCTTCTAAATCTGTCATCTTTTGTTTATGATGGAGTATGTTTTCATGCAGTGTTTCATACTTCAGTGGGATTTTTCTGGAGAGGATCAATAGGACGATGAAATTGGGAGGGCTATAGACATGTGTGCTGCACCTCTAGAATACTCAGCTTGTTTACACTCAGAGCCTTCGTAACTTGCAAGGCCCTCTGCCAACACTACTCTGTTCAGACCTCACAGGGCCTTGCCCTGACCTAAGAAGTCTTGACTCAGTGCCAGGACCTTGGAGAGGCCATCTCTCTCCATATTATTAAAAACAGTGGCCTCCTTTTCTCCCCTAGTCACATTCTAATTCTCTTACCATGCTTTATTGTCCTTCATAACACCCTTTACTACCAGAAATTACATCTTCTATTTTTTTCATGTTTAGTGTCTGTCTCTTCATTTTGTCTTTTCAGTGTTATGAGCATCTAGAACAACTCTTACTAGAGAACAGTCACTCAGGATTAAATGTCTGTTTAATAAATTGGTGAATTGTGCAATGATAAATGAATAAGTGAATGAATGACTTCAGATAGATGGTGACATTTTACATATTCTCCCTCATACCTTAATTTTTTATTAAACAAAGATTGACTAGTTATATTTAAACCTTTACAA
>NW_006300376.1:5882196-5889637 GCF_000327345.1 Myotis davidii | reverse complement strand
AACAGCATAATAATAATTTATATCATTGATTATTTACAACTGTTATAATTTACCTATTATTTTTAAAATAGAGCCTGGAAATTCATTGTGCTTAATCTGTTATCCCCTGAAGAATGATATACCAGATCAGAATTATAAGTTCACAATTCCATTAAAAAGGTTTCATGTAGTTCATAGTCATTCATCATAGTGCTAGTAGTTGTTTCTTGGTCCACTGGTTGTGTTCCCATAGCATTTAAATGGAGAAATGAAAAAAAAAGCTTAGCAGAAAATATATAGAAGAAATAACAGCTTCAGTAACAAGAAATTCTGTGAAAGTTTCACGGGTTCAATAAATAACATGACATTTTAAGTAATATTTTGAGTTGCTTCTAATTTTTTATTTTGAATCTTTGCACATAAATTTGTTTCAAAGAAGCCATTTATCATCTATCTCTTCTCAACTACATGCTTGACAAATACATATTTTTAAAGTTTGAATAGTATTGTGTATATTTCCTTGGTTTTCATGTAGGTTTAAATATAACTACAAGAATTATATAATATAATATATTTAAGTGATTATATCTGGCAGGATTAAAACGTTTTTACTTATACTATAATTTTATAAGAGATTATTTTAAAATTAGGAAACCCGCAATACCCTAAATCTGGAACAGAAAATGTCAGGGAAACCATTATTCAGTGCTTTGATGATGAATAATAGAGACACTAAATTCCACTTTGGAGCATTGATATTTATGATTTTGGAATATTTTCAATACAAATTTAGTTTTCTTGAAATTAACAATGTAAAACAACCCCTCAAATTTCTGTGTGCCTTTTTCCTCCCAAGAATTCTACTAAGAATTAAATATAAATAAATATTACGGAAATATTGGATTGTGAGGGGAAGATATTGTGACAATTTTAATATAGCAGTGTTAATATTTATAAATATTTCAATTGAGAGTTTATAATAAAATCAGATCTGGGTAGGAATGAAACAAAACAAAACAAAAACAATTGAACCTGCCCCCATCTTCAAACTGTCAAACTTTAGGCATATTTGGAGCCATGGCTCTTCTGCACAATTACCAGTTGAGAAGTTTGTTCCTCATTCTGTCAGTAATAGCATGTTGGGTAGATCTAGTCAATATCATTTGAAATTATCAGTAGGTTTACATAGCATTAATAAAGTAATAGCTGCCAAAGCACCAGCTGAACTACTACTGCATGTGTTTAATTTTATTCATCATTGTCCCTACTTCTGTCCTAAATGTGTGAAACAAAGCTCCCTGTTTTATAACTCAGTTGCCTATTTTACTTCCACTGGATACTATATGCTTAATACTTGTTCTGTTGAAGAGCAATGGATAGCATTTTTCTCAAGTATAAGTTTATGTTTTCTATAAATCTACAAATGAATATTAGGTTGTGTGCCATATGAAATATATGTAATTTATAAAAATTTGAAGTTAGCTTTTCACACATATAACTTTGATCTTATTAAAATTTTTGTTAACCACAACCTAATGGGCATTAATACAATGGTATTTGGTGAGTTCTAATTTGTTATAATAACTAAACCCCAGTTTACCACTGATACATTATATGAAACATGTCAGCAGTTAATCAGTTGTATAAAAATAGAAATCAGGCACATGAAAAATCTCACTGTTTTAAGAAGACAAAACTTAAGAATACTGTCCTCTATAATATTTAGGGAAATATTGGAGAAAGAATGAGCAATAATGATAATTTTATTCATTCACTCATCCATTGAATGATTATGTTGTGCCAGGCACTGTACTAGACACTGGAGAAACAGAACTGAACAGAGAAACTCCTCACTCAAAAGGAACTTACTTTCCACTGGAAGGAGGCTGACAATAAATGACACTTTCAGATAATTATATAAGTTTTTTGATAAAATGGAAACCTGGAAAGGAGATGAAGAGTGATAGAATGAGTGGTTACAAAAGATCCCTTTGAGTGACTGACATCAGAACAGACATGTGGATGAAGTGAAAGCATAAGCCATGTGGATGTATAAGGGCCAAGCTTTCCAGACAGAAGGAATAACAAGTACACATGTTTAGAAATTAGTAAGACAGCCAGAATTTTAAGAACAAAAGTTATTCAACTAAAAGCATACGGTTGATAAAATCTGATGTTGATGCAGTAGCTAGGAGCCATCTCTTTTGGTAATTTGTAGGCTGAGATTAGATTTTGTTCCAGGTGTGCTAGAAGTTACTGGAGCGTTCTGAGCAAGATGTGATAATCGGGCATGTCTTTAAAAAATAACTTTCTGGTCTTTGGATGAAGAACAGACTCTAGTTGGTCAAGAATGAAAGCAGGGAACCAATTAGGAGGCCTTGTTAGGAGTCCAAGAGGTATGAAGGTGTGACTAGGTTGATAGCGGTAGAGAGTGTTTGCCATATGTACAAAAAGTGAATTGTGTTTCCTAAAAGTGCACACAGAGGCAAAGCATTTGTTCACATTATATATTGCAAACAGTTTACGAAGGTGTGATCTCATAAGTGATATTAGTATGTATAATTAACCTGGTTAAATATCTTAGTTAAAATATTTCCAATTTATCCATATGCAGTTGCTACTTTAATTATTTTACCCACTTATTAAGGATTTCAAAACATCATAGGAAAGAAAAAAATCCCTAGAACTGGGTTTTTGTTGTTAAATTACAAGAACTCACAGAAGGATACATGAGATGTTTCCCGGACCAGATCAAAAATAATGTTATTATGTTCTTTGATTAGTAGGACTTCATAAGTGTTCTCAATATGATCAAATTTGGAGTTATTGTGCTATTAAGATATGCTTTTATCTATTTTTGTATTAAAGAATTGAATAATAGATCAAAATGTAAAGTTATCATTTTCATTGAGACTTTAATCAAATGATTGCCATTAGCTATGTAACTCCATAAAAAGAATTTTTCTGTTCTCCCTAGATGGTTAGTTCACTATAAATTGTATTACTGCGCCAATAAATCTTACTTCTAGAGTAAGATCAGAAAAAGAGTTTAATTTAAAAATTCTCTGAGTGATTTTCTTTGAAAATTTTTAGTAAGTTAAATTGAAACTGTATTCAGCAAATATTTACTAAGCAGTTTCTAAGTGTCAGATTTTTTCTAGTGCCTGAAGGATGTTAGAATGATTATGATCATAGGCCTGCATAAGACAATTTGGAAGTTTCACATAGAATGATAGAATATTAAACTGATACTAAATTAATAATGTAGTCACTTCCCAGACATCTTTGTGAAATTTCCAGGGAGAAATACTTTGCCATTCCCTTTAGTTCAGAGCTATGTGCTTTGATTGAAGGGAATGCCTGTAGGTGTCAAAGTAATCACACTCTCATAGAAACAGAAACAATACAATTGCAGCAATATGTATATTTGAACATTTCATATCATATTAGTTGAGTTAAATGTGAAAAAAAATCAGCAATAACACAACAAATTATTGTTAACAGGTTCAGTTACATGGTTAAGTTTATAAGTGCTGGCAAAATTCATTTAGAAGAAATTAATATTTATAGAATGTTCAGAAAGGTTCACACACCAAAAAATAAAAACCAGAGATGTGTCGTATAGAATTTGCATAGTGACAAAAAGGGAAGATAATTTTGGGCTGGGAAACACAGAAATAGTGTAGCAGAAGAAATGGTCATGATGTATTTGAATGATAATACAAGAAAAATAGTGGGAAATGAGTATAGTTAAGTCATCTTTGGAGCCATACATTTTAAAATATTTTTTATTGATTTTCTGTGAGAGGAAGGGAGATGGAGAGGGAGATAGACACATCAATGATGATAACGTATCATGAATCAGCCACCTCCCAAATGACCCCCACTGGGGGGTCAAGCCTGCAACCCTGGCATGTGCCCTGACCAGGAATCGAACAGTGACCCCCCGAGCCATGCTGTCAGGGCGCCATGCTTTTTAAAACTCCCAATTGTTTTTTTCACCTATAACAAGGATATCACATTACAAATCTGACAGAGCTGTTTTGAGGATTAATGGAAGTGATTTGGGCAAAGAATATAACTCAGTTTGGACCCCTAATGACCACATTTAATGCTACCTGGTACTTTGATATTTCTTTTGCCTGCTGCTGCCACCCTACCAATTCAAGCCTTTGTCAACTCAGACTCTTTCTTTAAGCTGCACCACTAGTATAATAGGTAGAATGATTAGGTAAATCCTTTGCTAAACCAATCAGGTAGAAGTGAGCTTTCCCTTTTCTTTGTACTATTCATATGACATACCAATTCACTTACATTTATTTTTCTTTTGCTAAAATAGATTTTAAAACAATTTTGACCACTAGTTTCTTCTAATACAAGATTACTTTATTCCTTAAAATAATAAAATCAATTACTGAGCCTATTTTCATCAAATCATAACCTGTATCAACAAAGATAAAAACGTCTTGAATTGTTTCATTTTACCATCAGGCTCTTTTCTTCCACTGCTCAGCCTTTAATAATATGAAATTTGATTAGAAAATACCACATCTATCATTATAAACATCTTTATTATAATGACATTTTGATTAGATTTCAAAATGATCATATTATTAGTAGACTTGTAATGAAGTTAGATCTTATTTATGGAGAATGCTATTATGTATAAGTGAATACTCATATTTTCTGCTGCAAGATAATCCTGAAGATTGTTTAAATGGATTTAAAAATATATTTGATGTGCAATTAGAGGCTGCTTATTTTTGATAATTAATGTTTAATAAGTTTATGTGCTTTGCTATTAATAATAACAATTAAGTTCTAATTAATTAATCCCCATAACTCATTAAATCCCACTGACTGGCGATGTAGTTAAAACAACCAATTATAGTTTTTTTAAAATTAATAGACTTGTATTAGAGAGGTTTTAGGTTTACATAAAAATTGTGCAGAAAATAGAATTTCCATATACCTTCTCCCATCCTACCACTCTCCTTCCCCTAGTTTCCCTTATTAACTGCTTCAATTAGTGTAATACCTTTGTTACAGTTGATGAACCACTATTTATACATTATTATTGGCTAACATCTATAGTTTACATTAGGATTCATTCTTTGTGTTGCTCAGTTTTATGGATTTACAGGGTTATGTACCCACCATTGTAGATTTTGCAGAGCAGTTACACTGTCGTAAAAGTGTTATATGTTCCATCTATTCATTTTTCCCTGTTGTCTTGAAAGTTTGGTGACCACAGATCTTTTTACTCTCCATATTTTGCCTTTTCCAGAATGTCATGTGGTTGGAATCATTCTCTATAAAACCTTTACAGACTGATAGCTTTCACTTAGTAACATGCATTTAAGGTTCTTCCATGTCTTTGATGGCTTGATAGCTCATTTCTTTTTATTGCTGAATAATATTTCATTACAAGGATGCATCATTGTCTGTTGATTCCTTTATTTTTTATGAAATGCTTAGAAGTGTCTGTTTATAGTTTTTTCCCTAAAAACTACTTTCTTTTGTGATATAAAGTATATTACTATGTAACTTTTGTCTTTTTCATTTTATTTTTGGAATCAAAATTTTATTTTAAGCAATGCTGAGTAAATTTTAAAATTTTATATATGAATGGTCACTATTATTAAGATAAGAACAACTTTTTTGAAATCATGTATGGGGTCTTTTCCCCCCATCATCATTTATCCCCTCTGTGCTTTCTTCCATCTCCACCCCACCCCCTTGCAATCACCACACTGTTGTCCATGTCCATGAGTTCTCTCTTTTTTGCTTAATCTCTCCAACTCCCTAACAACCTACACTATCTGCCTGCTCTCTATCTGAGTCTCTCTCTATTTTGCTTTGTATTTCAGCTTATTTTGCTTTGTTCACTAAGTTCCACATATGAGTGAAATCACATGGTATTTGTCTTTCTCAGAATAAATATATGTTATTTGAATTGTTTCATAACTTTTGTTTACATTATATTTTGAATTAAACATTTTTACTAGTTCAAAACATATTCACTTATATGCTTTACTAGAAGCCCTGTGCAAGAATTGCCCTGTGCATAAAATTTGTGCACTGAGGCGGGGGGAATCCCTCAGTCCAACCTGCCCCCTCTCAAAGTCTGGAAGTCCTCAGGGGATGTACTACTGATGGCTTAGGCCTGCTCCCCATGGAATCCCTCCTATGGGGAGCGGACCTATGCCACAGTCTGGCCTCCCTCTGTGGGCTGATCTGGGGCTGCAGGGCCAGGCAGCAGCGCCAACTTGGGCACAACCCCCTGCCTCCACTCGGAAGCTGCTGGGAGCCGGGCCGACCCCCTGCAAGTAGTTCTCTCAGGCTCTGGATCACGCCTGCGTGTTGTTCTCTCAGGCTCGGGACTGCACCTGGCCCCTCCTCCTGAGCTGGTCATGACCATTATGACATCCTGGCCTAATTTGCATATTACTTCATGTAGATAGATATAGATATAGATGATATAGATATAGATATAGATATAGATATAGATATAGATATAGATATAGATATAGATAGATATATATGTGGTGAAAGCTTGCTTTCCCTGTGCCTAGAAGAGGGAGGTTACAAAATGAAGCCACACAATGATAAACTGTGTTGTACACATATTCAGCCCCTACCTAGACAGAAGCAGAGCCCTAATTCATGTCGTTCATTTTTTTAACCTGGAATCTTTGCTTCTTAAATTATAATTTTCTTTCCCTGACAAATCTGTTTACTTTGCAAACCATTTTTACTTCTTTCTTTTTTCTCTCAGAGACAGTGCTGTCTCCTTCCTGTGCAACATATTCCATCTGTATAAACTCTGCACCTATCCTCTAAATTCTCAGAGACTATAGTCTATTAATCACTGCCCTTGCTTCTGTGCATTTCTTTTCCATCTCTATGAATTACTATATAATTCACCATCTCTATATAAGTGAATTAAAGAATGATGTCTCCCTGATTATTTCATCTCTATTTTCTGAGATGCATGTCATCGTTGTTTCTAGGTATAGATTTCAATAGCTTATTTTTCTATATATGTGTGTGTATATATACATAAAGATATATATGTATATAAAGATATACTATATGAAGATATATGTGTGTGTGTGTGTGTGTGTGTGTGTGTGTATATATATTCATCCTATATAGTAAAAGCCTAATATGCTAAGTGTCCAATCATCAGGTCAGCCATTCAGCCAATCAAAGTGTAATATGCTAATGCTATGCTAAGGCCACTCAACTGTTCGCTGTGATGGACACTGACCACCAAGGGGCAGTCACTCTGATCAGTAGGTTAGATTGCTGCTGGGGTCTGGCCGATTGGGACTGAGATGAGCCAGACATGCCCTGGAGCCTTCCCGCAGTACCTCCCCCAGCTGGCCCACTTCCCACATCCCTCCCCTGCCCTGATTGTACACTGGTGGTTCCTTGCCTGGCCTACACCCTTTCGCAA
>NW_006300376.1:5860670-5881157 GCF_000327345.1 Myotis davidii | reverse complement strand
TTTTCTGGGGTTTTTTTTAGGTCTATATTTGTTACAATGTTTGAAACTGCCCGCTCAGAGGCCTGCAGGGGCAGGCGGGGAACATTGGAATCCTCTTTCACTGAAGCAAGCAAGCCTCATGTTAGTTTCAAGCTGCCTGGCTGCCGGCCGCCATCTTGGCTGACAGTTAATTTGCATATCTTGCTGATTAGCCAATGGGAAGGGTAGCGGTCGTACGCCAATTACCATGTTTCTCTTTTATTAGATAAGGAAGGATATATCTTTATTGTTGAAAATATTAGAGATGTCCTATTTTTTCCCCCATTGACCCCTTTTAGTCATTCCCTGCCCTCCACCCCAGGCCTTCACCACACTAGTCTGTGTCTATGGGTTATGTTATATACATACAAGTTCTTTGGTTGATCTCTACCCTTCTTCTCACCCACCCCCATCCTTTCTCTGAGATGCCACAGTCTGTTCCATGTTTCTGTGTCTCTGTCAATAGCTTAGTTTTATGTCCTGGTTCCAATGCTCAACAATTAGCTCTATGAAAAGGAACAGGTTTTTAACTTCTCATGAATTCAGTTTTCTTATCTTACCACAGTGCCTGTTGCATAGAAAATGCTTAAGGGATATTAGTAATCATTATTGTTAAGTTGAAAATTTCTTGATTTATGAATATGATGATAACTTCCCAGGACCCTAAAGACCCATTTTCTTTCCTAATTTTTTCCAAACATGAGGTTTTGTTTTATTGCATGACATTTGTATAAAAACAATATTATTGTAATCTGTAAGACATCATGTAATTATCAACAAAGTAATTATTAACTGTACACTTAATATAGGTGGACATATAATCTAAAATTTAAAAAATAGTTTCAAAAAAGTACATAAAAATTTAACATGACAAGGTTTTAATTGTGGTTTGTATTTGTAGTTTTGTGTTGTTAAAAAGTCCTCAAATGTACTGTTAGAAAGTTCCTTTTTTTAAATCCTCACCCCAAGATATTTTTAAATAGATTTTAAAGAGAGAGAAAGGGATTGAGATAGATAGATAGATAGACAGAGAGAGAGAGAGAGAGAGAGAGAGAGAGAGAGAGAGATTGGTTGCGTCTAATATGTGCCCTATGCCCCAACCAGAAATCCAACTACTAACCGAGGTATGTGCCCTGTCCAATAATCGAACCCGAAACCTTTTTGGTCTGTGGGATTATACTGCAACCAACTGAGCCACCCGGCCAAGGCTGGAAAGTCACTTTTTATAAATTGTACTGGGGGCCATGTCAAATTATAAACTGTAAAAGTTAATTATCTTTATGGAATTAGAAAGGTAACATTGTGATACTGTATTCATACTAACTTGAATCAGTTTTCAATTCTCACTCAAATTAAATTAATATAACACTAATAACCTAAAAGAATCTCTTTTCTAACCAACAAGAGTCTATCAAATTCAAACTATTCATGTTCAACAATCAAATATCTGAATAGGCCTGAGTGGCGAGACCTAGATTGGAAGCAGGTTGGTGTTAAGCCACGAAATGTGTCTTCCAGTGGAAACCTTCTCTGAGGGCTTGCCTTATGAGCAAGCTATGCATTTAAAGTTCCTAGGGCTTGGCATTCAGTTCTTTCAGAGATATACTATCCTTTTGTGTTGTCTGACAACCAAACATTTCTCACAACCTCTCTTCACTGATGGTTTCAGGCCTGTCGATCTTATTCTCAAGAATTAGTATAGACACATAGTAATGGTTTCCTCAGTCATTAGCGAATCAAGTTCTTCTTTTGATTTGTTTTAGTATGTGGAACAATGTTTTTTCCCCCTCATTATCCCAAAGAAATACATACCCAAAACAATTAAAGGAATACCAATTTTCCAGTTTTCTTATATAATCCCAGAAACTGTAGCACACTGCTGAAACCACTGTCAATCCAGTCAAAGATGAAGGGCATATGCATATTCTGTAGCTTCTGCAATTGGAGGGAATGCAATTCTTTGCTTGGCTTGCCCTACACCTTCCAAAACCCAACTGCAAAACGTGAAGGCTGCTGTGGTCCCAACTCATGTCAGTTCGTTCTGGGCTGGCAGTCTTTTTCTGATTTTTTAGGGAAATAACTTCCTCTCTCCATAGCTACTCTCAAAGATACTCTATCCAAGCATCTGAGTGGTTCCCTTTCTGCCACACCCCCAGAATGCAGACAAATACATACCCAAAGTAACAGTATCAACAAACCCAGCCACTTAGAGAAGTTTCTTCCACAAGTCCCCCAACAATTCCTGACCCAAGGAAAAATAGAGGCCCCATTTTATTCTTTCATATGCCTTTCTATTGCTCTCTACAATGAGCATTTCTATATTGTCTGAACACTCAGTATGTTTACAAAAAGGAAAGTAGAAATACAATTTCTCATCATAGATGGAATAGATGCCTTTGTTATTTTAAAATATTTTAATTTTTTCTTTCATATATTAGAGCTTAAGTTCATCCCTGACAGATGGTTATAACATAATGAGTGAAAAACATTAGTAATTTAACATATTTAAGCTACCGTGGAAAATTAGCGACTTCATGAAAATTGAAAAACTCATTTCCTAATGCGATTTAGATTTAGGCAATGCTGCAAGAATTTTCATTAAATAATATAAAAACAAATTAGAGGTATAGAAAGGAAAATCAAGGACAGTAAACACCATCACATTAAAATATGATTTCACAATGTTAACTAATTAAAGACTAAATGCTTTTTCTGGTAACTGCACTCTTTCTTGTTAAAACAAGAAAAGAGATGTTTATTATCAGCTAAATGATTTGAGGTAGCTATTATTATAAGCATTTAGAATTTGACCAACATATTTATGAAATTATAATTGACTAGAGGCCCGATACACGAATTCATGCACTGATGGTGTCTGGCCGGCCACCCTGATTGGGGCCTATCAGACCTGCTGGCCAGGGGAAGGGCTGCAGGCTGTTGGCCAGCTGCCCCACCTCCCCCTGTTGTACTCCCAGTTGAGGGGACAATTTGCATATTAGCCTTTTATTATATAGGATATTAAATGACTTTTAAAGTTGAGATTTAAAGTAAGTATCTTTTAGTGGTGTAATAATTCAGGTACTGAATGTATAATTGTTTCTTCAGCATTTTCATCATAAGGTTTTTTCTTTCCCTTTATACTTGCGATAAATCTTGGTTTGCTAATCCAGATGCACATAGAAATGAGTAGCAGAGGAAAGCAGCAAGGAATGTTTTACATGTTAATTCAATCTTTCTTGAGACAATTGTCAAGTGTAAAGTCTTTGTTTTAATTTGGTTACTGGTTTCTTTCTTGTGACTTAGAATTTTTCTTTTCATTTTTATGTTTCTCTCTACAGAAAGCTGACCTTGCAGTTGCTCCACTGGCTATTACCTACGTTCGCGAGAAGGTCATCGACTTTTCCAAGCCCTTTATGACACTTGGAATAAGTATTTTGTACCGCAAGCCCAACGGTACAAACCCAGGCGTCTTCTCCTTCCTGAATCCTCTCTCCCCTGATATCTGGATGTATATTCTGCTGGCTTACTTGGGTGTCAGTTGTGTGCTCTTTGTCATAGCCAGGTAACATGCTCACTTTTGTGATTTTTTTGGCAATTGTTACCTCCTTTTTCTAACTAATAATTGTCAAAAGTCACAATCAGTTTTCTTTTTATTTCCCAGTGGGGTGCTGAAGAATAATGAACTTTTACATGTCACATATCTTATTAAAATGTCCTAGGATACCTTTTGGGGCAGAAAGAATGCTGGTTGTGTCAGTAAGCTGTAATTGTGGTAGAGTTTACTCTTTTTCATCAGAATCTAAAAGAAGTCCTAATCACCATGAAATAAAAATCATTTCTTCATTGTGAAGATTTCTCTTGAACCAGACAGCAAAATATTAGTATGTTTTACTAATTTGAATTAATAAATCATTCGTAAAGATGGTAAAATTTAAAAGGAAGCTTTCTGGCCTTTACAATCCATGATATAGCTTAATTGAGATGGCTTTTGCTTCTTTATTATTTTGCAGGTGGAAATTTATAATCATTTTTCATTTATGCTTACCTCACTATAAATTTTTAACAATTAGATTATTTCAAGATGACTTAGTTTTCTTTGGCCTTCATTAAGACCATAAAACCATCCCTCAGGACTCAGAACACTAGAACTTGAAATGAACTTGAAAGTCACATATTCATTATAAATGTTGAATTTTTATATTTTAGTGCATATCAGAAAGATAGCTTCTAACCCAACAGGAGTTAGAATTCTACTATAGGTCTTTCATGGTGATAAGTTTGATAATGTATGACTATAAATATGTTTTGCCTTATCATTAAAATTAAATATGTATTTTTAAAAATTACTTTAAATAGTTGCTGCCAATCAAGGTAACACTAAGGATATTTATATTTCTTTGAACTTACTATTTTTACAATGAAGTCATATATATTTTGCCAGCAGTAAAAAACATTTTGTTCACTCAATTAAAAAGAAAATAAAAGCCGAAACCGGTTTGGCTCAGTGGATAGAGCATCAGCTTGCGGACTGAAAGGTCCCAGGTTCGATTCCGGTCAAGGGCATGTACCTGGGTTGCGGGCATATCCCCAGTGGGAGATGTGCAGGAGGCAGCTGATCGATGTTCCTCTCTCATCGATGTTTCTAACTCTCTATCTAAAAGAAAAGAAAATCAGTTATAGAAGTAGCATGCTATTCTTATATATTTTTATATATTTTCTTTTTGTAGTAATACACAAATATATTCATATATTTATACATACATATTATACAAATGTATATTTCACCTAATTGGTTCAATAATAATACTTGAGTTCTTCATACAATTATCATTTACCATTGATAATTTGTATTGGAACCATTTATACATATAACTTTTATTGCTGTATGGTACAGACTGTTAACATTTTTATTTGAAGTTTCTGTTCCTAAAATGGAGATATTGGAGTGTTAAATTCTTAAGCTTTGAGCTTTAGTTTTTTTCCATGTCTTTTGAAAATAAAATAGCCTTCTCATTTTTGAGCATCTTTGGTCAAAGTATATCAATTTTATAGTGACTTACATGAGCTATCTTGTTTCATATATATTCAGAATGCATATGAGTTCAAGGATCGCAGTTTAAATTCTTCAGTGGCTAAAGATCACTGAAGCCTCTCCACAGGACCAATAGATAAATACTGCAAAGTATAGAAAAAACAAAGTTTAGAAAAAATCTGTAGGTGCACCTGTTTCTATTATATACTAAATGGTTAGATATTCTATATTAAATAATAAATAATATACATACTTGCTAAAATAATATATAATATAAAAATAAACTCTTTATAGATTTTTCTCAGAATATTTCATTCAATTCTCATTAAATACTTTGAAGATTGCCAAGTTTTTAAAAACGCAGTAAAATCTTAGATTAAAAGAAATTTTCCTAGAGTCCTTTAAAATTCTAAACTAAACCTCCAAACTAAATGAACTTCTATAATTAAAATCCATTCTGACATGATATTGAATTCTTACTATCATGGAAGAAGTTCATGATGTGCATATAAAGAAAAAATTCTTACTTTCTCTTATAGAAGTTAATTACCTTTCTAATTTAAATGGAATTGTGATATTTGTTACCAATTCACAATAAATGTAATATTTTCATTTTATCAATAAATAAGTACCATTGGCCTTGAATTAAGTTCATAAAATATTTGATAATTACTTAAATATTTTTATGAATGTCATATTTAAATATTCTAAATGATTTGTATCATATTTCACTGGAGAGAAATACACAATGATAAAAAACATTATGCAAATTGTTAGTTATCATTAGAATGCCAGATTTTAGGTTTATTGAATTATCTGCTATATCACAGTGTTAACAATATTAATTTTATGATAAATTAAGAACTGATCATAATTGTTAGAATTTATGTTTTTAAAACTTGGATTTAAAAGTTGATTGTGACTGTGATACCTTTGTAAAATTTTCCATCACTATTATTTTATATGGAAATGATAATCCTAAAAAATACTTAACAAATGCTCTAAATTTTTAAATCAGTATTAACAAAGATATATGGTCTTATTTGTTTTTCTGGGGATGGTTTTATAATCTATGTTCTCTTGCAAACAGTTGCATTATTGAGTATAGCATAATGACACAACCAGCATGCTTATCTGAAGTACCTAAGAGATCTTATTTAGGAGTAAAGATGAACCTGGGGTACTGCGTTCTAGACAGAATGGCATTATGCCAGGTGTCTTAACAATAGCTCTTGGATGGCAGAGGATTAGAAAGAAATCTTGCCCGTGATGGGCTTGTAGCTATCGTATTTGCCCCTAAACACTTCCCTCTTTCTATTCTTTTTTCCTTGACCTGGGTATAGTAGTATAAAAATGTCAGTTAATCATAAAAACTGGTCAGGGAAACCACCCTTTACACTAACAATGAGAGGTATTTTTCACCTTGCTTCAAATATTTCCTTTAAGAAAGAACAGATGCTATTGATACAATAGAAACTCTAAGGTGAGTCGATTTAAATTCCCGTAATATTAGCAATTTCTTAATATTTTAACTATAGTTGTCTCAAAGGCAACCAGAGCTCTTCTGAAATACAACATGTAAATCTTGGTCTATGGTTCTTAGTAGTTTGTTATGCAGAGATGACTAACTAAAGACCAAACTTAAAATAAAGGAATAATAGTATACTCGTTTCCCTCCAACAGGATTGATGTAACCTTAATAATTATCCACTGAGTATATGAGAACATTGCATATTTTATTCTAAGGTTGGAATTTAAAAATAAAATGCAAATAAACTCTGGAAAAGAAAAATAATACTATGCTAAATTTTGTAGTAAGGGTATCATTACACAGAAATTTCTTAGATTATTAAATGAACAAATGGATATGGTCAAAATAGGAAAAAGTAGAAGAAGGTAATCAACACTGGCTAACCTGATCTTCTTAGGAAGAATAGCAATTAAAAAGAATATGTAATGTGTCAAATACATAACATTAGTTTTTCGAAGTAAAAAAGAATATACAAATTTCTTATATATTTTTGCATTTACTTGCTTTGCATTATTTTTAGAACATTAGAATGCTGTTTGTTGTATAACTGCATTATGCAGTAGAGGGTGTTACCCTTAGAATCTGCTCAAGGGTTTATTATTACTGTGACCACCAGGACTGTTTTGACATATGTTTTGGCTCCATCATGGTCTGTGGTCACAAGATGACAAGGCTATTGCCTTACTGAGAGTCCTCACACTTGTAAAAGTATTCTGTATTTCTCTGGGCACTCAGAAGTAAAGATGTTCTAAACATAGCGTTTTTGATGGTTTAACCAAGCTCAGAAACCCGTGTCCGAAGTGCTTGCATTAACAGCTTTGATCTTGGCTCCTGACTAATGTGCAATAGCTTTTATATTCCTGTCACAATGATGGGTGACATTTAATGTACGGTGAAGGGCAACAATGAATTATTATGCTCTTGGAAATGGATTACTGTTTTGGTGGGATGTTCAATGTTAAACTAATCTGCTGTCACAAAGACGATTGTCACATTGAAATGAAATGCCATTTTTGTTGTGTGCCTTTGTCACCAACTTGCCCACCTCTTACTGTAACACCATTTCAGTCTTACCTTTCCATAATGTAATTTTATATATATGTTATTTTTATTTTTTTAGCTTTTTTTTTTAGTTGAGTAAATTGTGGGGAAGCTTATCTGCTGTGCCTCTTCCTATTTTCCCATTTCTCTGAAATTTAATGAAAATTTGTTTTAAATCATACTATTTTGCTAATATCCCTTTCACACATATGAAAGTGATTGTTAACATTGATTATATTAACAAATATTTCAATTATGGACCCAAAAGTCAACATTGATTATAAAGAAATTCACTTTGAAATATGTTTTTGCAAAGGATAAGGTTACTTCTACCTTAAGAGTTTTCTTCCACAATTGTTATTTGGCAAAACCCATTATAGAATGACTTACTTCTGTATTATTACTACTTTTAAAAAGTAGTAATCAGTATTTACTGTCTACTTTGTAATCAGTATTATTACTACTGATTACAAAGTAGACAAGGATTCACTAACTAGGAACATAATTCTTAGTTGGTGTAATCAGTAGAACTAAACTAATTGAAACTAAAGCGATCAGTGACTTCTTTTCAGGTCTGGTGAATATGGAATCGGAATAATTGAGGCAGGCGAGATTTTCACTGAAATTACATAGAGAATCTCTTCTTTACCCTATATATGAGAAGATGAACTTATTTTTACATATCAATTTTATATCTTATTAGACATTTGAAAGATTTGAGAAAAATTAGTGAAAAATGGCAATTTAAAATTAAAGTGCTTTTTTCTATAATCTGTAATCAAATACTTGTTGACATATTCTTCTAAAGATAATTGTGCTTGAGTATCTTTTAAAAATTTGCACCTCTTTCCAAATTATTTTTTCACAAATATTTTATTATTAGGATGAAATTAAGTATAAATGCAAAAGCAGAAGTTTGATAGCCCATTTTTATTTTTCATATTCTATGGATAAAATACTTAACTCTGTATTTCCTTGCCTCCATCACCAAATTTATTTCAGATTTCTAAAAATGAAAAGCTGCCTGTCCAGTCATTGCAAATGGATTCACCCACTCAAATATATTGACCAATCAGTCTCTGGGAACTATAGTCGCCCAATGATCATTTGTTTAAATTTAAAAGTCTTACAATGTCTAGTTCAGTAAATCACAGATACTAATTTTAATAAATTACAGCAGCTCAGTAAATCATAGATACTAATTTTAATAAATTACAGTCTATAGATTCACATTAAAAAACTCAAGAATGCTAAAAACTTGAATGATTATTAAATTATGTTTGCTACCAAAATATGGCACTTCTATTTTTAGGGAATCCTTTATGGAGCATGTAATTATATTTTACATACACATTTCCTGATAAGAAACAGTAATCTTGTAAGTAATTAATTTTTTCTTTGAAAGCTTTGGAAAAGGGATATAGTAACTTCTGTGACAGTTGCTGCCATGTCTCCTTTATTTCTAAGGTTAAAAACTAATACGACAAAAACAATACTGTGAATTACTTGTTTCACTTCCTTTTTTACTTCTTCCTTTTTTTTGCTATAGGGAAAAAACTATTTGAGGTGATCTTTAAGAACCAATAAGATTACTAGAACCAAGCATTTTTCACCAAGTGATGTGCTTACTCTCGCATATTTTGCAATATCTACATAGCTACTTCTCTCATAGCTGCAGAACACTGAATTGTGTGTCAGAAGCCATCTCCCTAGCTTATTTTGTCTGTGTTAATTATCAAAACAAAACTGCACTTCTGTTTTTCTATAACCACCAGGAAAAATGATCCCCTTGGACTTTTGGAGTAGTTGTCAGTCACCTAGGAAAGGTCTTCAAATTTCTAAACTATCCGAGGAAAATCAGTGTCCTTTAAAAAAAGTGACCAATTTCTTTATGAAATATTTTCATCTACAATGTCTAGTCAAGCGAGGCAAAAGCTTTTATATGTGCATACACCTTGAAATAGTGGAATCTCTGCAAGAAGCCAGTGCAACAAAGAAAACAAGGAAATACATAAATGTTCACTAGGGGTTTTGTTTGTTCATTTTATTTCTATGTGTTTTTTTGTACAACTATAGAGTACTCTGCTGACAGAAAGGCAGTTGTCTTGAGAAATGGACAGAAATAGGTCAGTTTTGTTTTTTTTTTCTTTTGATGGTAAGCATGACACCTGAATTAGTAAAATTTTTATCTGGATAAAGTTGACTTTATGCTGTAGATTCTTTGATGTAGAAGTTCTTTCAAATGGATGTTTTCCTATATAGTCTTGTACTGGGCTGGTGGGTACAAGTAATTGAGTGAGAAGAGGAAGAAAACTGATACATACTGCTTGTCAACAATAGCCTGGTTATATTTGAGGATCATGGAGAGATTAATTTATTAGCTTCTTTTTTAGTAACCCTATGTTTGCTTGTTTGTTTTATCACCATTTATCCCCCCTTTACCCTCTCCAGTCCCCCTACCCCATTTCCCTCTGCCAATGACCATATTATTGTCTGTCTATGAGCTTGTTTATTTGTTTGTTTTGGTTTATTTTGTTATCTTAATCCCTTCACCTTTTTCACCCAGTCCCTTACTCCCTCCCCCTCCCCTCCTACAGCTACAAGTTCCTATTTTATTAGTTTATTTTGTTCAATGGATTCCACATATAAGTGAAGTCATATGGTATTTGTCTTTCTCTGACTGGCTTATTTCACTTAGCACAATACTCTCCAGGTCCATCTCGGCAAAATGTTATGGGTGGTTATAAGGAACAAATAGATATACACCCCTCATCTCTACCCCTCCCCCCCGCCCCCTGCAAACACACCATACCTCTGGCAAATGAGATTAGAGAGATTTTCCTTTGTTTGATGCTATTATTGTTATACTTTTACAATTCTAATTTATTATAGGGAGGGAAGTTCTAAAAAAAAATATTTAGAAGAAAACAGAAAACAAACTTAGGAAAGAAACTTGCATCAACTTGTTTAATTCACCATCCACTTTTTTCTTATAAGATTTTAGGGAAAAGGAGTTGGCTACCTTTCTTTTTGTTTTTAAGTAAATCTTTATCAAATATTTATACTACATGTTAGCCATATATTATATAATAACAGGTGATAATAGACTCATCTAAGTTAGCTATACTCTAAAGTATGTATTTCTCTTTACATCTGCAAATAAGGAAGCTTAAAAAGTATTCTACATCACTGAGATACTTAAAGAAGAGACATTAGCAAGCCACACATAGCAGATTTGCCTCATAAACCCAATGCTAATTTTCCTCCCCTGAAAATTACTAGCAGCATATAGTAAAAGCTACATTGTGAGCTTTTTGGGGGGAGACTCAAATGCTATAATTTTTAGTGTTTTGATTTTTTTTCATAATTCATTGAAGTGAAATTTTTTTCATAATTTCATCAATATTAAATGAAAATGTATGGAAGTGATTCTTATTGGTAATTTATGACTTTATTTCTTCATGCTATGTAAAATAACGCACTCTATCCAAATAATTAATGAGTAGGAGATTATAGTGTCACCAACCAGTATAACTTCATTCATTAGAACATGTCACAATACCTTAATTGCTATAATTTTTTACATTTCATTACATAATTACATCATTCAATTTAAATTGTTTTCATATCAATCCTGTTGGGTGTATAAACTTTTTTTTAGGAAAAATGCCATTGCTCTCTCAAATAACAATAGGGATTTCAATATAATATTAGGATTGAAAGAGCTTGATAACATCTAAATTCTTTGTAAATAGAGTTAGTAAAACAAATGATAACAGAAAATATTCTATTGATTTTCAACACTATAAAATGTGAAGTTATCTCTATTAGAAATATGTTAATTTAAACTCATTATTAAAATTTCATTTGGAAACCCAGAGATAACCTAATTTTTATGACAAAATTATATGAAGTTATTATAAAAATCTTCAGTATAAAACTATAGTAATTCTTTCTATTTTGTCTAATGTACATTGGATCAAAAGATAATTTTATTTTCAATACCTTATTTATACAAAGTAATTCCACCCCACTCCCTTCCTGTATATAACTTAATTTCTTGCTATTCTTCATTAATCCTACATTAATTGTTTTAGAATATTTAACAATTTCATTTTCCCTAACTACCCCTGAGATGATAAAATGAGGTGAAATGAAATTACAATAGATTTTCCTATTAATATAATGGATTTAATATTTGAAGCAAAGGTGAAATTATAGGTTTTGAATGTTACTGGCATGATAAACATTTTAAACAGAATAGGGCTACAACTGTCATCTAAGTTGGTTCAGAATATGCACCTGAATATTATTTTAACATAATAAAATTAGGTAAGTGTTTCCCTGCTTCCCTTACTATTATTGGTATTGAGAACTGGGGTGCTGGGAGGTGTGTTTAAATATAAGTTTAGCAATTAACTAGACTGACTGAAGATATGTTTTGGAAATGAAAATAGTTAGAAATTTTGCTTATAGAAGGAGATGCCAAAATAAGATACACATTCAGGGAAATGTTGATTTCATAATTTCATATCACTACTGCAATTTTTTTAATAAGGAAAATATTAAAGTTAATTTATAAAATCTTCTACCAAAATATGAAAAAAAATATATATATATATCTGTATTTCTTAATTCAGATATTTGAGTTGAAAACAAAAATAATGAATGCTTTCCAAACATACTTCAGTTGCTTTAGATACTCAACTACATATGCAGTGCATAGACTTGATTTTTAAGTATTTTATTTGATAATATGTAATTATATTTGATTCAATAGTGTGTAATTTCAAAGGGTATGTAGTTGGAAGAAAAGAAAGCTCACAACTCATTAAACCTTTTGAAACTTTTATTAAAATTAATTTATAGTTAAAAATTCACCAAGGGAAGAATTTATGTGCTTTGCATGTTTATGATACCTGATTTGCTATTTTTGTATAATCCAGATATTTGCATATTAGCTAAATCCATTTAAATGTCATAGTGATGCTAGAAAACAAAATGCTACTTTCAAATGCTAACTTCAAGTTCTTGTTTATTGCATTATTACTTATTGAGTGTCCATTTTTTTAAAAGCATAGTCTGTTTCATTTTTCAGTATTAGAAACCACATGATCTCCTGACTGATCTGAGGACAGTCTGCCTTGAGCCTTTTAATACTGGACTTACTGCTTTTAAAACCCTTAGCAAGTGTGTTGCAAGCTAAACACTTGCTTCTGCTCTGTAAGTCTAAGAGAGAATTCTTTCAAATGTAAATTGTGCTCATATTGATTTTAAAATAATTACCTCTTTAGGGCTTGGTACTTCACTTGCAAATAAATAGATACATTGGTAAGACTCACCTGTTTTCTTATGCAATGTTAATATGTGAGCTATTTTCCTTAATATTCCCAATTTAAAGCCACTCTTAATTTAATTTGATTGGATAATTGGCTTTTTTTAAAAAAAGGAAAAAAACGCACCAGTATTAGTAGCTACTTTTTGGAGACTATAAAAAGCCATTGTATAACTTAAAAAATAAATTCCAGCTTTAAGTGTAGAATTATACTTGTTATTTTACATTTGTAAAAGTAAGTCTGAGTTTTATGGCAAATAAAATAATGCTTTTCTTTGGAAATCTCAAAATGATCAAGATATTATTATAAAAAAGGCTTATTTCATAACAAGAAACCCAATCTTAGCTAGTTTAAAGCTTAAGTAGGTTGTAGTATAGCATTATGACTTACATTTATTTAAAAAAATAAATTTCTTTGGATAGTGATTGATTACAAGGATCTGAAGCCACCCTATTGTTTAAGTCAATTTCCTACATCAAATATACATTTTTAAATAGAAATCAACAGGAATACCTACATTTTGAAGACATTTATTATTTATTGTGTCTAGGGTCCATTAATACCTAATAGTGATATTTACTTTTCCTCAAGATCATACTTTTACTAAAAATTATCTCAATTTAAATTTGTCATTAATAAATCCCAAATAAATAGAACTGATCACTGTTATCATCTCATTAAGCCTTTCCAATTCATTCAGATCTACTTAATAATATGTTCTATGGCATATTATTGCAGCATTCATATACAAATAACCCTTGTACTTCACTCTGTGTATGGTGACTTTCTGGTACTAAAACTACCACTTATACAATATTAAGATTAATTAATGAACAATGTAAGACATACAAATTTAACATAAATGGTGTGTATTGTTCAGTGGTGTCATAATTGTTTAATAACTGGCTGTGGCAAAGAGAGGCTTTGATTTGTAACAACTGCCACTTTTTGTGGTATGACTATGACCAATATCAAGCTACCAATTGAAGAGTCACACTAAATGCAAAGTTGGGAAGATAGGTGCAAAGTTGGCTGTCACAAGCCAGTAAGAGCTGTCTCTAGACTACTACTAATATACTATAACATGCTCAAGTGAAGGGAAAAGCATGAGTCATGAAAGTGAACAGCAGTTAGTTCAGAGGGAATGAGTTTATACAGATATAGGGGGTATATCAGAAGGATATGGGGAAAATAATGGTAATATTGTAGAACCTTGAAAGCAAAAGTAAAGACCTGAGTTTTTATTAATACAATTAGAACCTTTGAAGTAATTCTAAACTTAAATAATATTTATTCTTTCATTCACAAAAGTAATTTTATATAAAAACAATTAACACGATTTTTAAGTTAACTGAATATTAAAATATCTAAGGAAAAAGAGAATATGCACTAAGGGAAACTTTAGCTATGCGACAGTCTTATGTAGTTGATGTTTTCTGAATTATTGAAATTCTCTCATTAAACTAGAAAACTTAAACTCATTATGTGGAAAATATTTAACTACGAGCCTGTGAATATGGCTCTTCGGATGAGCATTGACCTATGAGCCAGGAGGGCATGGTTCAATTCCAGATCAGGGCACATGCCCAAGGGCTGGATCCCAGTGTGGGGCATGCAGGAGGCAGCCAATCAATGATTCTCATCATTGATATTTCTATCTCTCTCTCCCTCTCCTTTCCTCTCTGAAATCAATTAAAAATATATTTAAAAAATAAAATATTTAACAATGAAACAAACTTCATAGCTTATAATTTTTAATCTAAAATTCTTAAAGGAATAAATTTTTTTAAAATATAGTTTATTGATTTTTTTACAGAGATGAAGGGAGAGAGATAGTTAGAACATTGATGAGAGAGAAATATCGATCAGCCGCCTCCTGCACATCTCCCACAGGGGATGTGCCCGCAACCCAGGTACATGCCCTTGACCGGAATCAAACCTGGGACCCCCCAGTCCGCAGGCCGATGCTCTATCCACTGAGCCAAACTGGTTTTGGCAAGAATAAAATTTTAACTCATTCAGTAACAATATTATAAACATAATGTCCTCTGATAGTTCAGTAATAAGTCCAGAGCTTATGGTAGTAGGAGTAGCTTCACATATGGATAATCAGTAACCTGACAGAACAGTCACTTAATAAATAGGGAGATTATTGTTGTCATGGATCTTAAATTAGACCAGGTGAGATTGAACAGGTACTGAAAAGTGATATCAAGGAACTTGGCACCTTCTATGTACATACTACTACACCATTCATGGACTAAGGCTTTCATCCTCATGACTACAACTCCAGCCTTCATACTTGTATACTAGCCAGGAGGAAGGGAGAAAGGAAAATGGGTAAAAGACAAAAGACAGTACCTTTTAATTCAGAAAAAAAGTTCTTCCTCTAGCTTCATCTGATTAGCTAGAATTATTTTACTTGGCGATTCCAAAGAGGCTGCTGATGTGATTGTCTTTTATCTGAATACACGAAAAGCATGCACTCGTCGGGGGGAGGTCCCTCAGCCGGGCCTGTGCCCTCTTGGCAGGGAGCAGGCCTAAGACGTCAGTTGGACATCCTTAGTGCTGCTGTAGAGGCAGGAGAGGCTCCTGCCATGGCTCACCAGCTGTGAGCCCAGCTCAGGGCTTCTGGGTTAGCGGTGCTCCCTCTGTGGGAGCACACTGACCACCAGGGGGCAGATCCTGTGTTGATCATCTGTCCCCTGGTGGTCAGTGCGCATCATAGCGACCGGTCATTACACCGTTCAGTCGATTTGCATAGTAGCCTTTTACTATATAGGATATTGCCATCTCAGTTCTTTTGTAAGTAAGAAAGGTGTTATTGGGTATGTAATTGACTGAGTCTGTCACAGGCATTATTAAATTGTAAAGTAATGTTTGGCCACACATGAAATTCTCTCAAATTTCTTATTTCAAGTGTCCATTTATGAAATTTTCTGTGTCATCTGTTATTAGGGTATCAGTCTCTAAGCAGTCTACTTCCTTCCTATTTATTATTTTAAAATAACATTTTCTTTAAAACAAGTTAATGAAGATTATTTAAGAATAATGTATCCAAAGTAAGTGTAGATGTTTTATATTTTAGAGATCTTTTGTACCGTCTTTTATGTTTTGGTCTACATTCTTAAAGCATGAACTTACCAAATTAATTTTGTATAAGAATCATGGATTGTTATTTGAATATTATCTTAAGTCATGCTATCAAAATATACTTTTTCAAATCCACAAAACTAACCCTGGTTTATTTTTTATGTGGAACAGTTCAGTATCTTCATGCTTTCCCTGACACTTCTAAAACAATAAAAAGGTTATAGAAAAAAATTATTTAATATGGTAGTTACCATAATACTCATACAATATAAATGTATTATAGCACATCATTGGGCAGTTTTTCATAAAACATAGATGATAAGCTGTTTTTAGGGTGAAAGAAATTAACCCAAGAGAGTTCTATCATCAAATAAGATCAGAAGAACTATGTCCTAGATATTGCAAATTCACTATAAAAATATTAAGGGCTCTGAAAAGTCTTGCAATAAAGAAATCTGATTATGTTAGTTTAATACAGCATGTTCCAAGCATAGTATTTGGCCATATAATATATATAATCTCAATATTATATGTTCTCTATTAATAATCAATTTGTTAATCTGCTGAATCAAAACATTCCCTGGATTTATAAATTCATTTAACTTTTTTGTTTTCATCATATGAATTTTATGGTGATTAAATCACCTGAAAAAGACTGAGTTAGTGTCTATGCTCCTGATTCCTCATGGACTTATTTTGCTGATATTCATGGAAATCAAATAATGAATGTGACATTTTTAAATTTAATTATGGAATTTAAGAAGTATTCACTTTCATTTAAAAATGCCTGATGTTATGACAACTTATTATACTTAGTTGTGAACTTGTTTGCTATTAAATTATCAGAAAGACACTCATTGAATATTTAAGTAAATTCATTGAAATTATAGAATAATTATATAATTTGGGGGAAAAAAGACAGAATAATAATAAACCTAGCAAATAAACTCTGTTTTTCATAGGAAATTATGATTTGGGAGGAAACATATGACTTAAATAAATTCCAGTTTATTAACAATTTTACCTTGTGTGTTAATAAAGTATTTTGAAATATGATTATTTTATGTTTATTGCAAGGAAAACACTATAGGTAGATGAATTTTGTAGATTTTTATTTGAGACATAATTATGAAGCTACATATTTTTATGCAGTTGTAATCTTTTGTTAGAATCTTATTTGTCTATCTTATAATCCACATTCTATAAACAGGCCTGATGGAGGTCACGTATTTGAAATCTCATGTACATATTAGACAGTATCATATGGTAATTATTAATATTCTAACTGTGTATGGAAAACAAGGATTGAAAGTGCAAGAGCCAGAAAATAAGTAGTAAATTCAGTAATAGGTGAGCCTACAGTGTCTAACACTCAGCTATAATGGTATTAAAATGCCTTGTCTAAGGATAGCCAACAATATTTATCCACATGTTTCTAGTTTGCTCATCTTATGTTGGTTGGACAGGTAGCAATTTTGAATGGCTCATCCTGAAATGAATGCAATTATCAAAGGATTATATGGTCTATCCTGCATGGCATTCACTCATTTTAATCTTTTGTGTGCAGCCTTCTAGCTCTTCATATACACTTTCATTTATAGCTAATGGGAAGTATTATGGCTTAGGCTTTAGCCTATTTCAAATAAAATATGCTGTTAGATAAAAGCTTCATAAATGGCAGCTGCTCTTTCTCAAATTTACACTGAGTATTGTTTCTTTGTTTTCTAGAATCAGTGTCAGTATGTCATTATTTACTTCGTGATCATAAGAAAGTATGTACCCAAATTAAGCCTATTACCATAACTTACATCAAGATTGAGATTATGTAAATTCAGGTTGAGTTCTAAATAATAATACATCATGATTTTTTTGTTCAGTAACCTTTACCTTGTCTGAAGATTATTCTCGCTAGCTCTATCAATCCTATCTCTCTATCAGTTATCAAAACGTAATATGCAAATAAATCAAAATTTGAAAAAATTTTATGTATTCTCCATTCATAATCCCTAATACTATATTTATTTGAAATAACCTGTGACTATACTTAAACTAGTTCAGAAGGAAGAAGGTAAAACTTGAATTGTACAAGTTCGATTAAATGAAAAAGCATTACATAAGTCAGTTACAGTTTTGTGAATAAACATTCTGGATGATGAAGATGATGACTTTTTATTACAACATTAAGCAAGTAGAGGCAATATATTTTTATCTCCTGATCTAACCGAGATATGAAAATCCATTCAGAAATTTCATTGTTAGTAAAAGTTACACAAAATATTAGTTCAAAGATCCAAATTGTTAAGAGAAGTTACACTTTTCGCTTTTAACATGGGTATTTTAAAGGAATTTTGTGTGAAAGGATTTTCTATAAAGGCTTTTTTTTCCCCTCTTTGGAATTTTATCATAAAGTGTTTGTGTATGTGTGTATATGCATATACGTGCGTTTTAAACCTTGGGGTAAAGACTATAAACACACTGACTTTGGAGGATAAATTCCTGTACCCCCAATTTTTGAGTAGTCATCTTTGTAGAACACTGACTAAGCAATGTGGAGAAATACAAACTTAATGTGTTCCCATCTAAATGAAAGGTTTTAAAATGTCATGTTGCAAAAGGACAAAAGTACACAGCGGAGTACCAAATAATAATCAGTCCATCCAGAGACAGCACTCTAAAGGGCATGAAGGGTGAGGTGGATTCCAAAAGAAGACAAAATCAGTAGGCTCACAGAGTTAGGAAAGAAAGGCTGGCATTTCATTGTTAAGCATTGCCCACGGAAGATGCCATCCAATTAATATGTTTGTCTATAATGTGTCTGAAGGCTAAATGCCAGGTGACAATAAACAGTCAGCAATCCCATTTGTAGTTTTTGGCTCTATTAACTACATGTAACCTACCTGATTTATTGGCCTAATAAGTAGTGAATGTTAGTCCACACTAGGAAGTGGTAGTGCAGTAAACAACACACTGCTTTTGATTGTTACTTATTCTCATTTATTGTTTGAAAATCCAGGCACTTGTATAGTTATCAATTTATGAATAGACAAAGCATTATTAGCAAAGCAATGAAATGATTAAATCTTTAAAAAGATTATGAATAGATTGCCAGAGATTGACAATGGGCACACAGTGCAATATACAGATGTTGTAGCATAGAAATTTACCCCTGAAACCTATATAATCCAATAAACCAATGTCACCCCATTAAATTTAATAAGTGAATGAATAAATAAAAAAATAAAATAAATGAGATTGTTGCACACAATTCCGAAAATCATTCAAATATGATATTTTGAAGGCAGAAGTATATATTAAAGGATATGATTTAGAGACATAATATTTTAAAAAGAAACTGGTGCATGTTTGTCTTTTTTCAATACAAAATATAAGTTCTTGAAATACTTTAAATAGAACAAATTAGATTGAGGTATGATAGGAATTATTTGTCATTTTAAAGCATTATGACATTTAGAAAAACTGAATTATAAGTTTAAAAATAATATTAATAAATATACCAAGCCGTGACCAGTTTGGTTCAGTGGATAGAGTGTCGGCCTGCAGACTGAAAGGTCCCAGGTTCGATTCCGGTCAAGGATATGTACCTTGGTTATGGGCACATCCCAGTAGGGCGTGTGCAGGAGGCAGCTGATCAATGTTTCTCTCTCATTGATATTTCTAGCTCTCTGTCCCTCTCCCTTTCTCTCTTTGAAGAATCAATAAAAATATATTAAAAAATAAATAAATATACCACATCATGAAAACTAACCTATAACATTTTACATCTGTGACGAATACACAGAATTTTAACATACATGTAATTACATGTAATTTTAACATGTAACATTAACATGTAGACCCCTTTCTAAAAATGAAGAAACTGAGGTCTAAAGATACAGGCAATCTGACAAAGCTTATATGTCAATCATAGAACTGGAGCCAGATTGCTAATAGGCATCACAGCATTAAGGCAAAACTTAGCCTTAATAGACACATGAACATAACTCCATTTTTACAACTACAACTGCAGCTCAAAGTTTAAAGTCTTGAACCTGTTGGCCTTTAAAAAGTATTATAGCTAACAATGTGTTTTGTCATTTTCAAGATGAATCTGTTTCCAGCTAATATTTAATATCTTATCTAATAATAGAGAAACATGGTAATTAACTGTAACTTCGCTACCCTTCCCATTGGCTAATCAGCACGATATGCAAATTAACTGCCAACTAAGATGGCGGCTGGCAGCCAGGCAGCTGAAGTGAACAGGAGGCTTGCTTGCTCCAGTGATGGAGGAAGACAAGGTTCCCGCATGCCACCGCCAGGCTCTGAGCTGCAGTCTAAGCAACAATGTTGCAATTATAGAAGCTAAACAAATCCCAGATATCTGCTTTCAGCCAGCCGGCCTCGGAGCTGGAGCTGCAAAGTTTCAATTACAGAAG
>NW_006300376.1:5850642-5860113 GCF_000327345.1 Myotis davidii | reverse complement strand
TAAGATGTTTTTAATCTTTTCGACTATATGATAAATTTAGAGTTCTATGAGGTAAATAATATTAGACAATATGCTACATTTTACTTTGTCACTTAGCATCTCATTTATTTTTTTTTCTATTTTATTGGATGTATTTGGGTGACACTGGTTACCAAAATTATACAGGTTTCAGATGCACAATTCTACATTAAGATTTTGCTCCAGAAAGTTTATCTATTCCTTGATGATATTTTTTCAGTACAATTGAGTATGAATTAAATTAAATTTTGCTACTTACAATCTTATATTTATGTGAAAATTTCAGGAACCCTAAGTCAATGTTAACAGATATCAGAGGAGAAGCAAAATAAATAAGTAAATAAATAAAACAAGTAATAGGATTTAGTAGAAATAGTAAATAATTGTACAAAATAATGTGGAATAATTTATTAAATTCACTATCATTCAATTAATAAATTTGCAGAATGTAATGTGTTTCGTGAGTAGTGAGTACACTGATTTAAGTAAAAGCATTCTTATGAAAAGACAGATAAGAAAAAAGAATAAAAATACAAACATACCATTCACAAAAAGTAGCAGATTAAGACAATTGAGGGTAAATGAGATAGAACAATCTTAATAAGACCATTATAAAATTCTCTTGAAATAACAAGAATATTTTATGCAATTCCCTTAACTTATATGTGAGAAAATTGAGGAATTGAGTGGTCAAAAGACTTATTGGAAGTCATATAACCAGAGGCACGTCAGGACTAATATTGGCCTCTCAAATATAACATAGAATTTAAAGTATTCTCATAAAAAATAGATATTAAAGAACATTTTGAAATATTAGTGTCAACCTAAAAATAAAAGGCTAAAATGTGAGGCAACAAGATTTTATCTGAGATCCAAGCAACAACTATTCAGAAGCACTGATTTAGGAAGAAATGCAAAAGGAATTAAGTCAAGGATGGAACTTTTATAGGTACAAATAAACTAAGTTATTCTTTAGCTATATATGACAGTGCTAATTCTAAAGAATGCCTTTGCCCTGCTGGTGTAACACAATGATTGAGCATCATCCTATGAGCCAGGAGGTCAGGGTTTGATTCCTGGTCAGGGCACATGCCTGGGTTGTGGGCTCCATCCCAAGTAGGGGGCATGCAGGAGGCAGCTGATCAATGGTTCTCATCGTCCATGTTTCTATCTCTCTCTCCCTCTCCCTTCCTCTTTCTCTGGTCAATAAAAACATATTTTTTAAAAATGTCTTTAACTTTCAGTCTGGTAGTCAAAATATCTGCTTGCAAACAGTCGTTCGAAAGATAATGTTGCTGTGCCCCAGTCCAATGATGTTTTGCCAAATTTAAACATTCCTAAGGTTTGACAAATAAGACATGCATAAAAGTATGTTTTTTAAAAGACAAGCAAAGCAGTTCTTCTGGGATGAGAGCTCCAAATCCATTCTGGAGTGGCTCCATGTACAGTGGGGCCTTGACTTATGAGTGTCCCGACTAATGAGTTTTTTGAGATACCAGCTGTCTCTCGGCTGATTTTTTGCATTGAGTTGATAGAGTAATTTGAGTTAACGAGCTCCTTAACGAACTTCTTAACGATCTCGGTCTCAGAATGAATTAAACTCGTAAGTCAAGGCCCCACTGTATATTATTTTACATAAGTAAAACTAAATTCAAGGTAAAAAGAGCTTATTAAATAACTATAAGGTGTTACACAGCATAAAACATTCATGAGGAACTGATCAAATCATTGGCTCTGTCATCAATGTGGAAAGGATTCCATATGTTAATATTAGGTGAAGTTTTTTGGAAATACTACAAATCATAACACAACTTAAAAAAATATGATGATTGAGATAAGTCCTAGGAAGCCCTGTAAAGAGGGGCAGGAAGTAATATTTAAGAGCTTTAAATACATAACTAAGATGCTTTCAGAGTGAATGGAAAATTTTAGAGTGCTGAGTGAGAAGATTTCTTTTTTAAATAAGATCATTAGGGTTTTAGAAAAAAAATGCTGCTGTAAGAGGTTGGAACAGTCTATTTGTTTAGCAGAGCAGATAGTCAAACTTGAGATGAAAAAAATATTTGGAGGAATTAAAGAACTGATAGCTTAGAGAATTGAACAGACACAGATGGCTTCTTGGCCTTCTTTCATGAACACATTTTTCTACTTTCTTGGACTGGGATAAGTAAATCTATATAAATAATGCAGAATGCAGAAGAAAATGTATTTCTTTGTATAAAATATCTTTGCCTCTGAAAAAATAAATAACTAAATGTGTATGTATATAAATTTGCACATATATGTGTGTGTATATACATGTGTATATATACACACACATATATATATGCATATGAATTCTCATTGACCAGAAGTGAAACTAATTCCTCATTGCATAATAAAGACATTTCACTTATACAAATATAATATAAAAATTATTGCCCAAAAATCTGATAAAATTGGAAATGTTTAAAGTTTTGAGGACACAGACTAATTTAAATATTATAATGTTTGGAAACAGTACATTTTATAAACTTTTACTATAGGCAGTTACAAAATTTAAGCATTAATCCAAATCACATAAATTTGTTTAATATTTTATAAAGAATAAGAAACATTTACTGATCATTATCAGTGCTATATTTTTCTATACTATGGAGCAGAAGAAAGGTGTGATTATAATTTAATGCAAAAATTTGTTATATCTGCTAAATAATTCAGTCATTTTTTTTTCACTCAAAACTATTATTTGCAAGTTCAAATATTGTAAGTAAATGGTCATTTTATGTGGAGTTTTTTTTTTAACCACATAATTTATGCCACTTCCAAAAGTCATGTGATTAGGGAATTTTCTTTGTTAAAATAGATAGTACAATTTAGAAAATGTTACATTTTCCCCTTAAACTTATTAATATCATTCTAGAATTTTATATCCAATTTCATAGGTTAAAGTGATTGATAGATAATTCATATTTTGATTTAAAATTTAGTTAGTGGTTAGTAATCTATTTTTATTGTCTACTACTACTATATATCTACTAATCTACTTTTCTGTTATAAAATTGCAGGTATCTAATAAATCTGTTTTTCTACATTTTATCTTAAACTGAATAAATATTAATTTTTCAGTTAACTTGATTTTTAGTTTATTGATTGAATGGCTAAAATAGAAATTCTGGAATCATGTATGTACTTTTAAAACTATAAAATGTTCATTGCAATATATATTCATATCTATATACCATTTATATAACCACTAAGTAAACAAAAAAATGATGACTTTGGTCACAATAAAAATTTTTGCAAGCAAGCTAAACTATTTTTTCTAGTTCTCTGAAATACAATAGTAATTAATAAATGACAAATCTTTCTAAATTATACTCTGAAAGTGATAAAGTTTTCAAGTTTCTTGCCAGGGGAAAATTTATACAACTACTTAAAAAAAACCTTATTTTAAATATTCATGTTGAAAGAGATGAGCTTTGATTACATTATTTTGTCCTGTTTGTCCTTTTTAAATAATTACCCATTTAATATGCTGCAAGAAGACAGATAATCAATAAGATAATGGGTATCTTTTTGAAAGAGTAATGAAATCTTGGGTTACCAATGTTTAAAGATAGCTTTAGTGATAACTGAGGTTGGCATGGGGGCAGCCTCACACTGAGAAACTGAGGAAGAGAGAGAAGACACGAGGTGGTGACAGGCGAGAATACTAATAATAATGGAAAACATCTCTCAGGAAGAGTATCTTAATCTATTTGTTCAACAGTGTCTCTATACATACATATATTGTGTGTATATACTTATTTTAATTTAGAGCTTTCATGAATTTGTCCATATTTGATGGACAAAATATTTTAAGATGATAAAAACTGAAGGCAAGGTGACAAATAATTTTTTTAAGTTTTTTTACATTTTGCTTTAACATATAGCATTTTTTTTTTTAAGTTGCAGAGGGTGATGATGAATAATGACTTCTGCTTCTCTGAAGAGTTAATATACATAAAGTTTTGTACCCTTGCTGCAATGCTTTATACCTATTTCAGTGTATCGTTTAATGTAGTATAAAGTAGAGAAGCACCAGCTGTGTCAAATGAAGGAAAGACATAAATATACATAAAATTTTATTTAAAGTTTAAAGAAGTAGTTAAAAAAATCTCTTTCTGTAAATGCAATAAAAGTTACCTGGTAGCTTTAATATATCTGCTACTGATTTAATATGTTCTATATTAGAAGATACTGAATTAAAGATCCACCAAGACATTTTTTAAAGTTAATTATTATTAGTAGTAATTAATTTGTTTATTTAACCATTTTAACGTTTAAGTATCTTTTGGTTTAAATGTATTAAATATTTTAATATTGACCATGCTCTATTTCCTCTTGAATTAAACCCAATAGAAGTCCTTATTCTTCAGAATCTGACATTAAAAACAGTTCATTAATGGTCTCATCCATTCTTCTCACAAAGCATTCTTTGTTCCATATTCAGAAATCATGACATTCAGGGAGTAAAGAGAACTTGAGAGCATTTAACCTAGTGCCATCATTTTGCAGAGAAAGAAAATGAGGTGAAATGACTTGTCTTATAATACAATTAGACAGCAAAAGAGAGAGAGAGAGAGAGAGAGAGAGAGAGAGAGAGAGAGAGAGAGAGAGAGAGAAACTCATAGGGCACCACAGACAAAACTACATCTATTGTAGAGACAACCATCAATTACATTTATTTGTTGGGCATCTACCTAGATGGCACAGATATCTTAAAGTGTTAGTTCAAAAAATACTGAGCAAATATAACAAAAAGGCAATCTCATGTTAGGTAATTAAAGAAAGATTAGGACTTTTAAAAAAAGAATTTTTTTTTTTTTGAACAGCAAAACAATAGGCTCTCTAAACGGCTGATTCAGCTCCCAGTATTTAGCATTAGTAAGTGTGGAAGGGATTCCTGTGCCAATCCTACAGCCCTGTCAACACTCAGTATTTATGTGCACCTCTTTGAGTCCTGCTCCAGGATTATGTTATCAACAATGATCACCAGTGGTGGGAAAGCTGTGCCTTAACGGGCTGAATAATGACTATAGCTTCTCTCTGTGCACATTTAATAGCTATGCTTTCATTCATAGCCAAAATCCTGCTAACAGGGGTGGGTATTATTGTGCCTAGACTTCAGTTTCATGAAGAGATCTGTTGTTTCTTAGTGTTTCTGAACTACCTCATCTAGATGCATGTTGTTTTTCTGGGCCATCAAATAAGATCTCGTGCCTACTACTTTTTGTGCTATTTCTCCCATTGCTGGGCATCCAGGAGCTGCCTGAGTGGGCATGCTAGTATTATTTATTCATTTTTAAAGGAAGTTTAAATTTCTCAGGTAGTGGTTCAAAGCAAGTTTCACCCATCACTCGGGAAATGCAAGCTTACAATGAAAGTAATAGAAAGCTCTTATTTATTTCTTTACTTATTTCTTTATTTTTACTTCTACTCATTTTTAATGTGCATGGGCTTATAGTCATTCTGGCATTTTGCTTATTATTCAGAGAAAGAGCTAGCTGAATGAATATAGAAGCTATATGATTTTTAAATACATTTTATTATCTTTGTAGGTTTAAAGCAGCAGTTTAAATACTAGTATGAAAAAATCTTGCTCAGGAAGTGTGTCACACAGAAAGGTAGGCAGGGTAAATAGGATTAAGACAAGCACTGTTTGTCCAAAGTTGTTACTAGTTGTCAATATTACCACCTTGCATTTGCTTGATAACATGGATATTGAAGATGTAAATCTCAGTAATTGTTTTCTGACCACCAGAATACCTTTATATTACACTTAACAATCTCTATGTGCTATTGACTGAGAAGCACTGTTATGATCATTATCCACTAAAAGGCAACTCTTCCCTCTATCTACTTCACCCAGTAATATCACACATTCTAAATAATATAAAACAAAGTGCTAGTGGATTTCATTTTTCTGTATAGATGGACTCTATAAAAACATAGTATTTATACTTCCTGTGGTGTCCTAATGCTAAGGAGATATAGAATTAAAATGACAGTCTCTCTTCTTAAACAGTCTATTATCCCAATAAGAGAATTAGGCTTTAAAATATGAATAGAATTACATTGAATAGAGAAAAATGGGAGAGAGCATCTTGGGGAAGGAGATTAAAATAAATGTGGCATATCTCCTCTGTATTTGAGTATGATATTACTGTACTCTAATGGGGGAATATTTTAGCTGTAATACCATTAGCAAAAGTATGGAAATGTTAATATAAATGTCATTTTTTAGATATTTATTGTTCTATTTTAATCAGTTATATGCATATTATTGGGACTTAGTAGGAAACATGGTGAAATGACTCATTTCAAAAAGTTTTAAAACTTGGGCAGATGATGTTAGAGTTGAATGAAAACTGATGCAGATTTCTTGTAAGTTTTTTTTTTTTTATTTTAGAGTTTTTACAGAGAGGAAAGGAGAGAGATAGAGAGTTAGAAAAATCGATGAGAGAGAAACATCGACCAGCTGCCTCCTGCACACTCCCCACCAGGGATGTGCCAGCAACCAAGGTACATGCCCTTGACCGGAATCGAACCTGGGACCCCTCAGTCCGCAGGCCGACGCTCTATCCACTGAGCCAAACCGGTTTCGGCAATCTTGTAAGTTTTTGATGAAAAAATTAACAGTATTAACATATGCAAAGATTTTCATGACAGCCATGTGTAGGATGTACAAAAGAGATGGGATTGGGGAAATCAAAGAGAAGGAAGTCCTGTTGGGTTTAACCAGAGCCCAAGCTAAAATTTCAGTAATAGAGGGAATGTGAAATGGGAAAGACTGGGCAAATGCAAGAATTATTTTGAAGAAAAAAAATACACTAAACCTTGCTGATATAATGAATATAGACCATGAAGGAGAGGATAGACAAATTACTTCAAGAATTTTCATCTTGACCATTAAAAATGTCCAACTTATCTGCAAAATTCATCCAGTTTAGGCACAGGGTGGGATTGGTGTGAGGACGATGAGCAATTTGCTTTGGCTCATGCTGCTATGAGGTATGCTGTACATTCTGGTGGAAATCTCTTGCAGGTAGCTAGGAATACAGGATGGGCCACTGGTGAGACTCAAGTGAGAAGTGAGATTCAGATACATAGGTGTTCAAGTTAATCCAAAGTCAGCAAGGGGCTATACAAAAAAGAAAAAAAGGGCATGGTCTAGTTTAACAGTGATATATAATGACGATTGCAATGCGTGAGTTATTTTGATTTGGAGTGTGAAGTAATGTCCTCTCAATGTTGTTGCTTTTCTGTTTTCAATTTTAATTTTTTCTATTTGGACATTTTTTGACGTTGTGATAACTAGCTAATATATTGTAATAAAGTTTATCTACTCATCAGATGGCATTATGACTGAATGATGTAATTCATAAGCTTTGAGGTGCTTTTTAAAGAACTATCATTTTAATGGTAAATTTATTATAGAATAAGAATATTCATAAGAATAGTAGCACATTTTGCTTCATGAAACAGTATAGGGATTATTACAGTACTGTCTTCTATTCAGTCCTGGGTAATTTGTAAAGTACAACTATGCAATCAGAAATTTAGAATTGTCTATGTACTTGAGCTGCATTTACTTGAACTAAATATATTTATGTTTCGTGTTAATTTTTAAAAAATCATCTTTCTAAATTATAAACTCACATATTTTCGAGTGTATGTAGTAATGTTTTCTTAGATGTGTTGTTACTTTCATTTCTTTCTTAAACATATTTTAACTTCATCACACTTCAAAACCTCACTGCATCATTTTTCATTAGGAAGCCTTTTTACATCTGAGCATAGCAAACATAATACAGCCTTAACTAATATCCTGCTCATTAATGATTTGGAAGGTAACTGAAATTAACTATAGCTAGGAAAGTGTTTTTCTTAGAAACCAATTCTTAAAGTAGTTGAGATGTGCTTAATTAAAAAATTCCAGTTTGGGCTCGTGTGACATTTTCTAATGCACACACAATTAGTTTGTAAGTAAAACAAATTTAATTTACTGAGTAGAAACTATGTTGGGAAATATGTTTGTTATTAATAACTATTGAGACAAGATGTACATTAACAACTGTTATAGAATATCATCATTTTAATTTCTGAAACATATTTGTTGTATAAATTGAAGTTTCTTGGTGTGAGCCCCTGTCCTTTGTACAGGGGTTAGAAAGAGAACCCGATGGCATGGTGTTTGGTATAGGGCATTTCTCAGTCATATGACATATTTTTGTCACAGTTTTTATGGACACATAAAATATGTTAAGGTTACTTCTTGATATTTTCTTTGCTGAAACCAAAGTTAATTAAAAATGAATGACTTTGAAAAATAACCAGTCAGCCCTTGAAGATTTCTTTTCCCTCTTCCAATATGTTGAGTTAAATTCCTTTAACTTGATTTATTCCATCTCAAAGATTTTGTGAGGTTTCACAAAAATTGCTGAGGCTCTTGCTTTTAGCATTTCTTCATGGATTCAAGAAGATAACTTTTCCTGACAGTGTAAGAGAAGCAATATTATATTCCATGTGCAAAATAGTTAGAATGTAGGTGGCAATGTCAAAATATAGAGCAAAGATAATATTGTAAAAAAAAAAAAAAACTGTAGACTTCAGGTGAATTGGAATTTCCCTTAAGGATTTCATATCTATGCACACATTAAGCTTGGAATGGTAGTAATTTAAAAACTTCATGATGTATTTTTTAATAGGAATCATATGTCAATGTTTTTGTTCATTGAAACAAGATATTTGTTGAAATTTTGTGAATATTTTTTTGTATTCCAATGACATTATGCCACTATAACAAAATCTTAATTTTTGAATGCTCTCAGTGTGCAAAATTTAACTCTATAAAATGCAGGGTAAAATGTGCCAAAAAATTATCAAAGAGTCTTTTGTATTCTAAGTGAAAAATCAACCAATTCCTAATTGACTAGATAGTAGGAACACTGGAAATAATATTCTTCTATCACTGAGAACTGAATTAGACCATAAGATATCCCTTTTCTTTTCTATCAGGGATGATAAAGATTGAAATGCTGACCTGGGTGGGCCACAGTAAGACAGCAGAAACTTGCTTGAATGAGAATATTGTACACCTGGCTCCAGCCTTCTCTACACCAGGGCAGAGATCCCTGATCTATCTGAATCTTGTTTTTTTATAATAATGATAATAATATTATTCTTACCTTGGATCAATTTTTTGAAGTTCAAAATGAGATAACTGGAATTGTTTTTTATAATTGGCAAGTATGACACAAACTTAATGTGAGATTATTATCATTATTAATTATATGTCTCATTTTTAAGTTGATTATTTAAGCTTGCCTTAGCTGGAATACCTCAACTGGTCTTTTTACACCTTGTTTTAAACTCTTCTTTTAGGGAAAGGCAGCCCTGCTGTTAAAAGGCTTCAGAAGTTTCCACTTA
>NW_006300376.1:5827226-5844726 GCF_000327345.1 Myotis davidii | reverse complement strand
GCAAGGTCTTATAAGTTGGAATACATTTTTCTTTTTAAAATTATGAGCCTATATACATATATATATATATATTTATAGATATTTCAACCTAAAACTTGAGAGTTAAGAGAACTATTACATGAACTAATCTAAGTTTGAAACGTCTCTTTCTAAATAAAATGAATAGTCAGTACTTGTATTTTCCCTCTTCTATATGGTGAGTCCAATTTTTTTTCCCTTAGGCTTACTCTATACGTGGAAGACAATAGTGAAATTCTTTCAAAATATTAAAAGTGAATAAAAGCCTGTCATGAAACAAACAGCTATTACAAGTAGTATTGGGTAATATAACCATTAGGCTAACTGCTAGTCACCTGCTAAAAACTAGCTTTAATACTCTGGAGTATATTAGCCTCATAATAAAGGTCTGACCATAACAAAGTTCTTTAATTAATAATATTTTTGCTACCTCTTTGAAAAGTAAAATATCTTTTCACTGTATTTTTTAAGATATTTGGAAGTTTTAGAGAATCTGTATACTCACAAGATGAGCTTGATATCTATGAAATCTAGCAATTAAAAATGAGACTGTAACTGATATCTCTGAAAATTATAACAAGTAATCCAAGAGAAAAATTCAAATATATGTTTGCTTTGCCACATAACTACTTCCCTGCTGGTGGATACATGAAAGAGGAACCCATACTATTCTGGCTGATGCCAAACTCCCAGGAATTAGTGGGATGTAGTGCTGGACATGACGTTACCTTGAGTACATGACAGTCAGCCCCTAACCAGGCTCTGATTCACAAGCCTAGGAGGTACTTGTTTTAAGTCCTTGGGTAAGGTATGAACTTGTGGTAATTGGGCCATTTTTTGTCAAATGTCTCCAGTGTTTTTTTCTTTCCCAGTCTTGTTTGACTTGGTGTTGTTGTTTAAAAAACCAAACAAAACAAAACAGTAGAATGGGCAGCCAGAGCTGCTGATCGTCTTGGGAGGATTTAGTGTTTCAGTGTCCAGTGTGTGTCTGACAGGGCTTAGGAGCGACTACAACGGAAAGGTACTCTTTTGTTTTTCCCTTACACAGTGGTAGGCAGAGTCTGGAGCTGGAGTTGGCTGTCATGTCCAAGTGTGTCTGCTTTTTAATATTTTGTTCATTGGTTCTGAAATCGCAAGAGTAAGATGACCTGCAGTGTAAGATGGGCTGTTTGAATATATTCCAGTCATGACACTACTTCTTTTCAACGTTAACATCAATATTTGTTGAATTTTTCACTCCTTCTAAAGATGTGTTATCTTCCTGCATCAGCAGTTATATTCAGTATATGACTATAAAACAAATCAGCAAATGGAGTCCATCTTTGCTTCATTCCATTTTACTCAAAGCCAATTAAAAATTAAGTAATTTGTATCCAATGCTTTCTTGCTTATAGATTCAAAATGATTTAAAGTGAATAATAATATATTATACCTATCCATATGTTAATATAGTTTTCTTATAAAAATTAATATATGCTGATATGTATTCATTTCAACATTAAGACTGCAAATAATGTACATAATGGAAATGTAAAACTATAAGGCTCGATTTAAAAATTGTTAGGATTTTAATTTATAATCTAAATTAATTAAAATTAATAATAATCAAAAGTAAGATATAATTCAGATCCCATTTTCTTGTTAATACCATGAGCAGGCAACTCCAGCCATGTATTGTAATATATTTAAGAACTATTTATATATGTGTAAAAGTAAAATTGTGACACTTTAACTACTTATTCTGGTTCCTACATTAAGGCAACTATAGTGATGGGAGACATTTCTTTATACGTAGGAAATAATACACTACTTATTTTAAAATAAAAACTGGACTAAAACCCTGTATCTCAAGAAACATGGGTATTGGAATTATTTTTACACAACATTACTTTTTGAAATGGCAGGATAGACAATGTTTAGGAGCTTCATGTACATGAAATTAAACTTTACAGAAAACTTGTTAAGAAATGTTACTGAATATACCTTAAATCATTTCTTCTAAAATCCACATATCCACATAACTAACAAGAATATGAAACACTGTACATATGGTTTATAACAGAGAGAAGATTTTTCTTCTTACTCTATTTTTATAAAGTTTTTTTCACTCAGTATTCAATTGCTACTTTACAGTGTCTCAGGAAGATCTTGAGTCTCCTGTCACTATACTTACACACACAGTCCTGAGAGACTGCCTACTAACTCCAGTTGGTCTCTGCACTCACAGTGGTTGTTGTTGGCTTAACTAAAGCAATATGTCAATTAATAATGAAAGCTTTTATTACACAGTGATTCCGTTCTGCCACTGTGACCAAAAGTACCTGACTGCTGATCAAATTCTCTGTATTCGTTTCACCTTTTCCCCCAAATCTCTGTTAGGTTCTGAGCTCATGCCCAAAGCGCTCTCCACCAGGATAGTGGGAGGCATTTGGTGGTTTTTCACACTTATCATCATTTCTTCGTATACTGCTAACTTAGCCGCCTTTCTGACAGTGGAGCGGATGGAATCCCCTATTGACTCTGCCGATGATTTAGCTAAACAAACCAAGATAGAGTACGGCGCAGTCGAGGATGGTGCAACTATGACCTTTTTCAAGGTAAGCCCTACTGGTTATCTAAAATTAATGTGTTAAAATGATAGAGTGCAAAAGAAGAAATATTTCTCTAGTAATGAATGTAAGAGGATAGCAGCACTGTTATGCATCAATAGCATATCAGTGGAGCAATCAATAGCATATCCCTCAGGAATGGACCAGGTATACAACGAATATATGGCCATCAAAGCAAAACATTTCAATACTGCAAATGGCAAGGAGTTTTTGCTTTATAAGTATTCTAATAATTGTGTTTGGAGGGAAATCTTCCCAAAGGTAAGTCACTCTACCACCTCCCACTAAGTTTTATCTTCAAATGTAAAATAAATAATGTAATATATTTATTGAAAATTGATACAAGTCTTGGTTATTCCAAAAGAATAGAATGGTTGATTATATGTGAGACTATTTCCATACATACATTTATTTGTTAAGATGAGACAAAGTTTACTTGTTTAGAAGCCTGAAGGAAAATAAGGGCTGAAAGAGAAAATCAGAAACAGTTCTTGTTATTTGTACATTCATCCACTTAATATTCCGGGTGGCACAGAGTCTGAAAATGGGCTACCCCACTGGACTTGCAATGGATTCCAGAGGGACAGTCCTGCAGAACATTTAAATGGAAGGTGTGGTTGTACAAGATTCCAGGCACATAGAGTGCCTTGTTTTCCTCTTTATTGTCTTTTTCTACTTTCAACAACTGATCTCACTGGGCCAGAATAGACCATATTTAACTTTGTGTTTCCTTCACTGTTTACACAAATGCAATTGCAGTCCAAATAAATAAGCAGTAGAAGTAGATTTTTTTAAATAGTTGACTCAGACTATAAAATAAATTATTTCCTCATTCATCAAGTGCCTATTGAGTGCCAGAAATTGCACTATATGTTGGCTATTCTACAGCAAATAGTATCTAGTTCTCACTCTGAAGGCAATTATGGTTTAGTTGGACATATGGGAGACTATTCCCACAATCATGGATCTGGGTTTTATGTGACTTGAAACAGCAGGTTAGCCAAATAATTATGTAATTTTCTTTGTAAAAATTCTTACAAAACTAAATCAGCTTTTAGTTTAGAGTTCTAAAAGACACTAAATATCCAAAGAATGAGACAAATTTTATTGTTTAGTCAAATATGTATAATGCTTACAATTTAATTATTTTCAAAGTGAATCTCTCATCTGGCTAGTGAAAGGTTAACTGTGGTGCCCAGGCAGGCTAAATAGCAACTACTGATGGTAATTAAAGAATATTGTATTTATTTAAGGAAAAGGGATGGAGATGGGGATACCCAAAGGGAAGGGGCTACACAGAGAAAATGGGGCCTTGGAGCAAGGTTCGGGGGTTAGCCCAGGTCTAGCTTCTGCTGCCCATTGCTCCCCTGGTTGCAATCTCGCGGGGTCCCTTAGAGGTGAGAGGATACATGCCTGTGGAGGAAGGGAGGGGAACGGGAAGGGCTCCCGTGTGCTCCTTGGAGGGAGAGCTTGAACTGGGCCCCTTGTCCTGAGCATATATCCCTCTCTCTCTTGAAGGTAGAAATCTTAGGGGAGGTCTCAGGGGAGGACCACAATAGAATATTCATCAGCTTTCCAGGTGTGCTCTTTCAGGGTCATGGTCTCCACTGATTGGTGGCAGCCAGGGCACCACCTGTCTAGTTTTGCTGCTTTCTGGGCCTGGAGCTGAAATACAACTGAGGCCCAGATGTTATCTTTACGGAGGAAAAGGGCAGGGGGTCTAAACCTCCTGACCAGGGATATGAAAGATCAGGGGTCCAAACCTCATGATAGGGGAGGATAGGTTACCCTTGAAGGCAAGGTTCTTGTTTTCCCAGTTTTGCCCTTTGTCAGGCATCTGGGGCTTTCTTCCTGGTGAGTTTCTGTACCTGGCCCATGGTCCTTGCTCTGGGGGATCTAACAGCTAGATTAAAGAAAGCTTGGATGTGTATTTTATATTTAATTGGATGTGTATTTTATATTTAATTGGATGTGTATTTTATATTTATATTTAATACAACTAAATATGAGTAAATATCATGATCAGTATGGTGCTATCTGACTATATTAATTGCAATAATTCAGTTTTCCCTAACTTAACACTTAGAATTAATAGAGATTACTTATAATTTTTTGAAAAAGAAATCAACTGTTGAAAATGCTAAATAAACATTGTGAGTAAATAACTTTGCAGGGAGTGAATATGTATGTGACGTATTTAAATTACAGTGGGACCTTGACTTACGAGTGTCCCGACTAACGAGTTTTTTGAGATACCAGCTGTCTCTCAGCCAATTTTTTGCATTGAGTTGATAGAGCAATTTGAGTTAACGAGCTCCTTAACGAGCTCGGTCTCGGAAGGAATTAAACTCGTAAGTCAAGGCCCCACTGTATTACAATATTCAAGGGACTATTGGAGTTGTTTGTAAAATAGTGCATGTGATCTAATAACAAAAGTGGTTGATTCTGTGTCACAAGTGCTTCAGGGTTTTAACTTCATTTGTGTTTTGCAGAAGACTCAAATAGCTTGTGTTAAAATTCTTATATACTACAAACGAGGTTTATGTCTAGAAAATCAATTTGAAAACAAATTCTCCTTCTTGCTCATTATAAAATTTTCTCCTTTTTATCTTTTCAGTCTTTCCAGTATTCTGTTTTTACCTTTTATTGTTTTTAAGCTCAATTGTTCTCTGCAGTGTCATTTTTGCCTACCTTCCCTTTTCCTTGTTGACTTTACTTGTTACTCTTTCATCTCTTGCTTTTCTTTCTCACACACTAGGGTGCTCCTAGCGCCCAGGGACAATTGACATGAAACAATTTGATGTTCCCTACAGCATAGGCTTTGTTGTTGTAGAATGAAAGCTTTCTGGAATGTACACTAGTCATAATAAAAACCACATAGTGATAAGTCACTAACTTGACAATTACTTTATGTTGATAACTCTATCACATGCTGAATTCTTATTGTTGCAATTAGAATTTAAAAGGATACATTAAATGATGACTTTTCTTTAGTTATTTTAGTGTAGACCTAATTTCAACCTCATATTGTGGCTTGCTAAACTATATGCTTATACTAGTCAATGGATATAAAATTTTTAAAAATCCTCTGGAAATCTGGAATTGAAGCAATTGCATACAGGGCACCTACCAGCCAGGTGGGAAAAGAAAGGAATGACTGCCCTACCCAGCTTGGCTCAGTGGACAGAGCATCAGCCTGGGGACAGAAGGGACCTGGGTTCAATTCCTGTCCAGGGCAAACATACCTTAGTTACAGGCTCTTCCCAGGCTCAACCCTGGTAGGGGCGCATGCAGGAGGCAACCAATTGATGTATTTTTCTCACATTGATATTTCTTTCTCTCTTTCCACTCTTCCACTCTCCCTAAAAATCAATGGAAAAATATCCTTGGATGAGGATTTTAAGAAAAAGAAAGAAAAGAAACTCCTCAATAAACCAGGGATGATAGTGTGTAGTCTGTTTACATTTAATATCATTCTTTTATTTCTTGATTAATAGGAATGTGTACAAATAATCTAGGAAACACCCTAAGGCATTCATTTCTAAAGGAATTTCCATTGTGTTTTTACTAACTTAACGAGACCTTGCTGCTAGCTAATTGTTCTGGAATGCTCAGTTTTGTAATACTATTTCAAAGAATAGTATAGTTTTGTTACTATAAGCAAGAAAGGCTGCCTCAGGATACTTGTTCTTAGAGGGGATAAGTCCTCCGTACTTCAGTCAGTTATATTGCCATTCTTCAATGGTAAGTAATTCCTTTTCCAAAGAACATGTTTGACTGTATTCATTGAGTTTACGAGTATATTGTCTCCAAGAAGGGCTCTTTCTTCTTCATGTCTACACCACACATATTTTTCCAAGGAATACATGTAAAGCCAAAACTGGTAAAATAGCTCAAAATTGAGCAGATGATAATTTTTTTCGTGTTATTTCACTGAAACAATGGAAAACTGTATGGCATCACTAATATGTTCTTAATTATATTTAGACTAGAGGCCCGTTGCAGGAAGATTCCTGTAAGAATAGGGCTTCCTCGGGCCTATTCCTGCAAGGATAGGGCTTCCTGAGACCACTGCCTCACTACCTCCCTTCGCCTCCTCACCCTTGGCTTCCTCCTTTCTCTGCCACCTGGGCCTCTCCCTTCTCTGCTGCTTAGCTCCCTCGCCAGGTCAGGGATCTGGGCCTGGGTCCTGCGGGCAGCGCCGTGCGCTGCTGGCCCTACCTCACCGGGTCAGGGATCCGGGGCTCAGGTCCCACTGGCAGCGTCCTGCACTGCCAGCCCCGCCTGAAGTAGGCAAATTAGCCACCATCTTTGTTGGTGGTTAATTTGCATATCACTCTGATTAGCCCATGGTGGGCATAGTGAAGGAATGGTCAATTTCCATCTTTGTCTATTATTAGATAGGATAGTCAATTAGCTGGGAGCCTAAGAACCTTATAAAAAACACACTTGAAACCTATATAATCTTACTAACCAATGTCACCCCAATAAATTTAATAAAATAAATAAATGTAAAAAATTACAATAAAGAGCATAAAAAGATAACACTTGAGAGAAGATGTTTGCAAGACATGATCTTTAAAGAACAAGTGTCTATAATATATAAGGACTCCTATTAATCAAAAATGACAAAATACTTTTAATATGCATTTTATGGAGTGAGGGAATATATATAAACCATGAACTTATGAAAATATCTTTAACCTCATTAATAAAGAGGAAATTAAAAACTAAAATCAGAATAAGATTGTGGTTATTTAGCAAACAGAACAGCACAAGTGGAATGGTCTTTCTATACAAAGTGCTAGCAAGGGTGAGAAATAGTTGGACCTTTGATATACTGCTGATATGAGTGTAAATCAGTGCCACCACTTTGGAAAACAGTCTGACACTATCTAATAAATTTGAAAATGTCTTAACCTTTTTAAAAAAAGAATGAATAAATAAAAAAATAAAGAAAAACTAATAAGGAGGAATCAAAACCCTCCAGGAATTTCGGAACTTGGTACTGTAGAATTGAAATCTTACCCCAGGGCAGAACACTACTATAAAAATGTTGTCAAGCAAACAAGCACATTCTTTTTTCCCTAAAGTATAAATTCAGAAGAATGAATACATATAGATTTACAGGCTCAAAAATAACTCAACTAGAACCCATAAACATTTTGGTCTCTTTTGAGAATCCCTTTATTTCCAAAGTGAGTCAGACATTTTACAAGCTGATGCCTAATCCCCTTTTTATTATGCAACCCATGACTCATGTTTTCCAAGTTCTAAAGCCTCTCTCCTGAGCTTGGCCTAACTAAAATGTCTAGCTTTTCTCACGTACAAATATAGTCTCCCAAAAAAGATGGTATCAAAGGAAATACATGTTTTTTGTAGTTATTAAAAAATTTCTGCCACATATTAAAATGACAATTAAATGGTGTCAAATAGCTAATGTAAATCACTTAATACTTCTGAAAACATAGAGTCGGTAATTTGGAGTACTTATTGGGAATAATTAAAAAAAAACCAACAAAACAAAACTGTGAAATCAGAGAAACCTGAACTTAGCCCCAAGCTCTGCCACCTATTAGCTATATTTAGATAGGACACTCAGATCTGTAAACCTCTGACTCTTCATTTCTAAATTGGAATGACTAACAGGACCAGTCCCACAAAATATTTTTAATATTAAATAAAAAGCCCTGCATGATAGGCTATGCCAGTGGTCGGCAAACCGTGGCTCGTGAGCCACATGCGGCTCTTTGGCACCTTGAATGTGGCTCTTCCACAAATTACTACGTGCAGGTGCACACATACAGTGCGATTGAAACTTCGTGGCCCATGCGCAGAAGTTGGTTTTCAGCCTGGGCGAGTCTTCTTTGAAGAAGTGGCGTTAGAAGAATTGGGGGGTGTCAGTCGGTTCGGGCGACAGGAGACGCGGCGTGGGCAGGCCGCACACAATTCATGCACGAGTTAAGTGAGACAATCAGTCAGCAGTCTCATTGTGCAGTGGTTAGTGCTAGGCGCGTTCGTAAATCACGCACGGGTGACAAACGATAGACGAAACAAGTATACAAGACGAGTGTGGATGGGAGAGTTGGAAGGGGTCGACCTTAGCGAACATACCTCAATCAGACTGTGGACGTTTTTAGCAAAGGCCAGTTTAGGAGCACCCTAGTTAAGTTAATAACAATGTACCTACCTATATAGTTTAAGTTTAAAATATTTGGTCTCAAAAGAAATTTCAATTGTTGTACTGTTGATATTTGGCTCTGTTGAGTTTGCTGACCACTGGGCTATGCACTTAGTAAAAGCATATTTTATAGCTGTTACTACATGTCTAATTGAAAATTTTAGAATTAGAATAATTTTAAACATTGTCAAGAAATTATATTTCTATGACCAATAATAGGGTAAATTATTTTAAAATAGATTAAATGAGATCACACCATGTTTATAAAATTTAAATTGATTCATTTGTCTAATTATTGCTATCATGAAAATGAAATAATTTCATAAGTGAAATAAAAAAAAAGTCTGTGGAGCAATTTTCAGAAGCTCTTTTCTAGACCATGTATTTTCAAATAATATATAGTAATCTCTTATCCCTGAGGGATATGTTACAAGACCCCCCAGTAGATGCCCCAAACTGCAGATAGTATCAAACTCTATATATTTGTTTTTCTTATACATACATACCTATGACATTTTAATTTATAAATTCAGCAAAGTAAGAGATTAACAACAATAACTCTAATAATAGTAGAGAAATTTTATAACAATAAATTGTAATAAAAGTTATGTGAATATGGTCTCACTTTCTCAAAATATTTTATTATGGTGTATTCACCCTTCTTCTGTGATACTATGAGATGATACAGTGCTTATGTGCTGAGACAAATAAGGTATTCAGAATGACACACAACTTAATACTTACCAAACTATATTTGCTTTGTTCCTCTGTAGCAGCACTACACTGGACAGCATGGGACAGGATTGAATCTATATTATTCACACTTGCCCTAGCACAGCCTCTACATATGTTATTAGTGACTGACTGCCACAATATTGTTGCTTAAAAACAAAACAAAATCACAACCTGTTAGCGACATGTCATATACACCCTTATTTAGCTTACAGGTCAGCTGCCCTACTCCTGGAAACTTGTTGCCCAGTGATTTTCTACATTGGGAACAGACTTTGTTTCTTTTGCACCAGGGTCAGTGCTTTTGCCAATACCTTTTCTGCTAAACCTGTATGGCCTTTAAATATTTATTGAGTCCATTTATAATCAATCTACAATCCACACCCACAATCCTTTTTTAGGAGGTGTCTCTCTGTAGATTTAATCATTGCTATTTCGGGCAAGCAGGTCTTTATCCAGAGGAGAAAATATACAAGGGCTTGCCCTAATTTTTTAAGAGGTTATAACAAAGCACTTCAAGGCAACATGATTAATGTGATATTTAGTGAGGCTTGACATCATATGGGAACAATTTTGAGAACTTTTACTTACTTAGAACACTGAAGATTAGAAACATTTTCATTACCCAACCATGCAATTTCTAACTCTGTATCACCTCTAAATTATGTTTGCGAACAGCCTGGATCTTTTAAATTTATTTCTTCCTCTCCCCCTTCATTCTTGCCCTCCTCCTGCACCTCCTTCTTGGTTGTTCTTATTATTGTTAATATTATATCTCTTTTACTACTTTTATTATGTAGCTAATATTTCCTATGTAATAACCAGCAAATACCTTAAATATTTGTCATTTTTGTCTGGATAATTTTTTTGGCCAAGTCTAAAAGATCATTAGTGCATTTTTTATCTTCCAAGTTACAACAAGACACACTTTAAAAATATTATTGTCCATATATTCACAGATTCTGGCTTATCCAGTCTCTTCTAATGATTTCATTGCCATCTGGCATGTGAGCCTAAATCAGTGCTCAAATGTGCATTTCTTTATGGCAGCAACTTACTTTTTGCCAAATTCTGTACAGTTATCCATTGAAACAATGAATATTGCATTAATTGATGTAATACCTGTGACAGAGGGTTTTGGATGGAATGCTTGATTACTTAACAAAATTTTGCTATTCTGTAGAGAGCCATAAATGTTTCTTCAAAATATGTAACGTTCTATGGCATTTTCATTTTAACCTTGGATTAAGAGTCAAATTATTTGGAAGTATAGATTATGGTGTTAGGAATTCAATCAAGTGGATTGATCCATCTAGGGGACAGTTTTATCTTTTGGTACCTAGCAGCAAAGACGGTTTGTTTTGTGTTCTTTTTCTTTGTGCATAGTCTCCCTCTTTAGGTGAACTCAAAGTATATACTAAATGCCAGCTCATTTATTTGCACAGTAACCCCTAAGGAAGGTAGAAAGCAATTATCATTATGCTCATTTAACAGATGAAGAAACTGGGCCATGGAGAGGTTAAGTGTCTTATTAATTATGAAAGCAATAACCCAGGGACTCATAGTATCAACAATAAAAGTAATAGCCAAAGACATCATGGCATAACCATCACTATTCAGAATAACTAAGTGCATTAGTCATTTTGGCTCACCCACATGACCTCAAATGTTTGATCATATTAAACTTCTAAACCATTTGCCTTGAGCCATTAGGGCAGATACAGCTATAACATGTTCTTTATAGTCTGCTACTTATTCTGAGCTTCTAGGTTCAATGGTCTCCTGAAATTAAATTATGCCGGGTGACATTATAGATTTCTAAGCCTGGATTGCATGTATGGCATGCCTGAAATAATTTTTTGAAAGAATGAGTGATTTATTTTTGCTTTTCAAATGCCAAAAGAACATGCCATTTTTGAGTTGACAAATACAATGTAAAAACTTGGCAGTTTACCACATGCAATTAAAAGGGATTTACATTTCCCATATTTTTCTCAATTTCTGCAAAACATTACTCTTGTTTGTTCTTATGTAGAATAGTGTTGGTAATGCAAGCATAATATATTATTATGAAGAGGTTTTCACATTAGAAACGTAAATTCTGAAAATGGCATCTATTAGTGTACTTTTCACGCTGGAAACTATTTTCTGAAACAAGTGTTTATTTTTCTCTTGCTGTATTGGTGGTAAGACATTTTAAAAATTCCTTTTTGCATATGCAGAAAATTGACTTATAATAGTTTTTGAAGATGAGAAAGATCATCTAAAATTACTTTTGAATTTATTTTATTCTGAGAGATAAATGACATATAGCATTGTGTAAATTTAAGGTGTACATGTGTGACTCAACGCATCCACTCCCCTTTCTTTCATACTAGGATAGATATTTTCTCTTCTGAAACACAGACCCCACAAAATATCAGACAGAGGCATAAAGTAACCTGCTGACCATATTCTAACTTCTTTTGGATTATTTCCCTGAATTGTCTTTAAATACCTTTCAATAGATATTTGCTGAAAGAAAATAATCTAATTACGTTTTCACTCTGGTACCATTCCTCAATAAGTATGCATGAGAATTGCCAGGTAGCAGGATGAAGAGTTGGAGCTTTTTCCTCTCTCACAGAAATATGATGGGGTCTATCCTAACTTTTGTTTCTGTCTCTGAGTACACATTGAGAAAAATATATAGTCTATGGGACCGAGGGAGTGAATATATTCAGCTCTCCTTTATAAATCTTTATTGCAGGTTCATTTACCGTAGGTGTGGGGGGAGGGAGGAAAATTAGGGAAGACCTATAAGGGGGCATATTAGAGTTAAAGAGTTGTCCATGTGACTTTAGTGTTTACATAATGGGAAACAAATTAAGATTAGATGAAGTACCTTACTCTATAGGTAGATATTGTTAGGTTCTGAGCTATAGGTTGAGATTTGTAGTTTTCTTGTCTGAGCTTATTGTACTATCCAAAATTATTTAGTGAACTATTGTCATTCCTTTCCTCCTTGTGGAAAAAAATAATGTACTTATATAAACTGATGGTAACAAATTATTGCACAATTCTAATTGATTCTTCCCTTGTGTCGCTTTGTGATTGCTAAATATTCATCTCCCTATAGATCTAAACTGAAACAAAATGCTCCTCAAATATGACATTTTGCTCTAACTTGGATGATGGAAAACAGAATATAATTAGGCTTCCAAGCCAAAATCTATTCTTGATAATTTGCTTGCAAGTTACTAATTAGGTAATAATGCATCCACTATGAATATTTAAAATAAGTAGAAATTTTATTTAGAATTTTTGTTTGTTTCATGAATTCAAGTTTGTGGATAATTTAGTTTATTGTTTTAAATTTTCTGCATACTTAATGGAGTCAAATAAAATTTAAAAGCTTTATGTGGTTGAACAGCAATGTGTCTGAGCAGTCGGTTTAGATTAATGATGAAAATATTACTAAAATTTTCATTTGTTCATGTTGATGTTTTCTCCATTTTCCATCAGACACCTTTTCTAGTCATCTAAAAAATATATCTCAGCAAAGCTTTTTAGAGCCATATTATTTCTCTAATTCTTGCAAATTATTGTTTCTTTAATAATAGTATCAAACTATTGGTTGTAGTTAACCTTAGGTTAAATGGAACTATTTCTTTTTATAAAATAAGGTTGGTGTTTTAAAAGTGTTATAGTCTTATTAGTGTCTAATGTGGTTTTGATATTAATTCATTAAGTTTGAAATAAATACTTAAGCCAAGTTTTGATTATGCATTTAATTTATTGGCATAGTAAGGAGATTATTTTTAACCAAGAAGATTGTCTCCCTTCCCCATCCTCATCTAACACATCCTTTATTGTATGTGAGGCCTGATTCTATGTTTATTACAGGGATTTGCATAAGGCCTACAGCAACCCAACACCATTTTACTATGTTCCCATTCCAAGAAATAAAATGGTGCCTTTGAGTAAAGCTGCTTCATCAGACACTGGTTTTGCATGCCAAGTCACAGCTATCAATGGTGAAACAGCAGATGTGGAGGCTAGTTGGCATCAGAGCATATGAGTCAAAGACTTTCCTATGGGAAAGAAAGTGCTTCATTACACTTTATCTATACTGAGAACATTGGTTCTGTCAAGCTGTCTGAAAATTACAATATGATGGGTTTTATTACCCTAGCTCTGCCAGAGTGAATTCAATAGTTAAAAAGTAAGTGATAATGCCATTTGGGGAATTATAAGAAGTGATTAGGGTCTCAATGTATTTAAACTTGGAAGGAGCAGCAACTTTTATCTTAACTTCTCTAAAATGTCTCAGGGACAAAAGTTTAATCTTCTCTAATTGTTGGGTTTTCCACATGTACCAGTGAAGCTTTGGGGATTTTAATTGAAGAATAAATTATGTGTTTGACTGAAATGTAAAATCTGAGAAACAGTTTTAATTGCCTTGGAAAGCCAGTGTGTGAGGTTGCTTTTATTCCAGAATACACTGTGGTTCTCTCCCTCATTTGCCCTCCCTCCTCCATCCCTTGCAGGGACCATTCTTACTGTTTGTCACCTCAGGATGGCAGCTTAAACACTATGTTGCACCTCATCAATCTTAGGAGAGAAGTCCCCACAGGGAGAAAGAAAATTCGAAAGTCAGTTAATATAGTGATGTTGAGCTGGCATGTCAGGTGCTGGATAATGGATCATAGTTGTCACTGCAAAAGTTTATAGCCACTGGTTAGGCAACAATTTGAAGGAAATCAAGAAGGGCATATTTTTTGATACAAAGAAGTAGGCAGAGATAAATATTATTTAAAAAATTGTCCTTTAAAAAAGTATAACGTAAAAAAGTGTAATTTCTTAGACAAAAAATAATTGCAACAAAAATTGCATGTCTTCTATCTAAATAGCTGACTAAAAGCATCTTTTGGTATTTCTAAAACAAACAAAAAACCCAGACTCTCTGCTTTGTGGCTAAGAAAGATCTATGATTCATGCTTACTGCTATCTTTAGAGGTGGGTCCAGCTTTAGAATATCAAGAGATATTATTTTTATTCCTATGATTGTCCATTGATTACAGATGTATACTGTACACTGAAACTTTTGCTTAATTTAGAATATCTTTGGCAGTTAATGGTCTATGCCCTATGATGTATTTTTTTAGGAAGCTAATCTTTTGTTGCCAATGCAATTTATACTAATTAGCTTCTTTGGTCAGCTAAATTTTCTTTTGTTAATTTATTTCCCTTTCCTTTTCCAAAATCCAAATAGTAGTAATATCACTTTGTTCTTTGATCTTAAGAGCTGATTGAAGACATCAGATGGTAGCTGATTCTTTCCTTATATCAGAAAGAAAAATAAGGTTTACTGTTATTTACTTCTACTGCCATCTTTGATGCTTTAGACTTTTATTTAAGACAACACAGAACTGTTATTTCCCTTTAGAAGCAAACAAAATGTAAGGTCATGAACTGTTCTGCTACTCAATGATCTTAGCACTTCATCATGCATATTTACATGTAGCAAACATAAATCATCTTTACTTTTTTATATCCTTTCCACCAACTCTGCACAGATTGCAAAAAGAACAACATAAACTTTAGAGCTTATTAGTAGGTGTTGATAATTACAAAGTGAATATAATAGATTACTTAAAATGTTGTTTGAAACATATGATTAGATTGGACATTGCTGCTAAATGTCTTAGTTTTAAAGGGATCATATGCTGAAATAACTCTAATTTCTCTTTCTGCTGTAATATTTATGACTGTGGCAGTGCCTACAGTTGTTTAAATGTTGAATGCATGCTGATGAGCACTTTCATTGGCCTCCCATATTCAGAGTATTTCTTTAATAATTTCATGAAGAACTTTCCAGATGAGTGAATGTGTCTACACATGTATGCATATATGCATAAGTAGTGTGTTCTGTAGTACGGAGTCTTGCTACCTTAATTGGAGTTAAATTATGAATAATTGCATACTTTATTTTTCTTATACCCAGTTTCCATATTAAATCTGTTTTAATGGAAGAATTGTTCAGAGTTGGCAATAAAATTTTAATTTTATATATTCTGACAACAAATTAATACTGGTTTTGATCGTTATTAACCTATTGTATTCACCATAGCTCTATTGGAGTTCAGTGGAAAGATTTTATTATCTCTAAAAATAGGTGTTTTATTTATTAAATAGTATAATTACAGCTATTTAGAAGCTACACTATAAATTAGTTTGCTTTGTAGGTCCCTTGACTGTTTTCAGAACACTATGAGTTTCTGCTTCATTTTAATTTATTACAAAAACAAATACAGACCAAAGAATCGAAAGCAGCATTAATAATGAAAATAAAGGATTGTTGAATCAAAGCAATGCACTTTAACATAATGATTAAATGCATAAACTAGGTATTGGCATGATATCCTACATCTGACACTCACTAGGGATTTATTTAATCTCTCCAGGCAAACGTGGGTATAGGTATATATCTTCTAGATTGATGACATAAAACACTAAGTATGTGATAAACTCCCAGTATGTACCTATAGTTAACTTTACTATAAGGAGGTTAATAGTAGAATTATTAAACTCTATAGCCTATTAAACCATTTCCCCATTATGGATGCTTGTATTTCTGGAAATCCATTCAGTTTACCTGTGGTTAATGCCAGAATCTGACACTCAGTTGCATTTTTTCTGTCTTCAATTATTTGATCCTGATTATATATTATTTAAAATATTCTGGATTATTCTCTTGTACTGATTAAAAGTTAAAATGCATTATAAATCCAGTTCCAGCCACACATTATGGGTAGTCTTTTCATTAATGGTCTTTTATGCATGGTTGTTTAATTAATGCTCTTTTTATTATGTGTGAGATTTGTTTTGACAACCCATTCATGCTCAGAATTAATACTTAAATAGGGGGGAAAACCTCCCATTTTTCATCATTCTTTCTTCCCATGCATATTAACCATTGTAATCTAAACAAGTTTCTTTTTCTCTTATGAAAATAATGCATATGACTCATGAGACCTACAGAATGTTAGGAAAATAAAGGAAAAATGTTCCAAGGCCAATCTACAAAGATAATTCTTAATATCTTATAACCACCTGTAACATTTTCTCGTTAGAATATTTAGAATTTAAAGCTTTTCTTTTCAGTTTTAAAAACTTTAGACAATACAGGTGCACAAATTCTTCTGTTTCCCCTTGAACACAGGTGATAATGCTCTTTTCAGGAATATCCTTTAAAGATTCATTAGTAAAATATGATTATAAGAATGTTTTTATAACTCCTTCAGAAAAATATTAGTTCTTGAGATAGAGTCTAAACCAAATAACCTTTTGCTAATCTCCAAACTCATTCTAACCTAGTCACTGCAAATTTTCAAAGTATGTTTACATGTAAACACACATGTACAACAGAAAAATCACTTATATATTAGATACTTGAATGAATAGGTTGTTCATTTTTAATAGACATCCTATCTTATAAAAGAGAAACATGGTAATTAACGTATGACCGCTACCCTTCCCATTGGCTAATCAGCGAGATATGCAAATTAACTGCCAGCCAAGATGGCGGCCTGCAGCCAGGCAGCTTAAAGCGAACATGAATGAGGCTTGCTTGCTTCAGTGACGGCGGACTCCAACGTTCCCACCTGCCTTGCCGGCCTCTGAGCTGGCAGTTTGAAACATTGTAACAAATATAGAAGCTAAACAAAACCCCAGAAACCTGCTTTCAGTGAGCCGGGATATCAGAGCTGGAGTTGATACAGAGTTTCAATTATAGAACACAAACAAACCAGATACCTGCTTTCAGCAGCAGAGGCCTCAGAGCTGGAGCCAGAGCTACAGCTTGCCCAGAATAAAAAGAAAAAGAAAAAAAGGAGCGATTGGGAGCTTCTGTCACCTGCCAGCCTGAAAACAGCCCTCAGCCCCTCACCCAGACTGGCCAGGCACCCCAGTGGGGACA
>NW_006300376.1:5806354-5825687 GCF_000327345.1 Myotis davidii | reverse complement strand
CCCTAGCAGCAGAATGACTGGAAATGACTGGCCACTATGACACCCACTGACCACCAGGGGGCACATGTTCAATGCAGGAGCTGCCCCCTGGTAGTTAGTGTGCTTCCACAGGGGGAGCTCTGCTCAGCCACCAATCATGCTGATGGCTGCCAGTACAGCGGTGGTGGTGGTTATCTCCCCTGCCTCCTCAGCAGCGCTAAGGATGTCCGACTGCAGCTTAGGCCTTCTTCCTGCTGGCAAGTGGACACCCCTTGAGGGCACCCAGGCTGACAGAGGGATGTCTGACTGCCAGCTTAGGCCCAATCTCCCAAAGGATGTCTGACTGCCAGCAGGTGGACATCCCCTGAGGGGTTCCAGACTGTGAGAGGACACAGGCCGCGCTAAGGGACCACCCCCCGAGTGCACAAATTTTTGTGCACTGGGCCTCCAGTTGTATTATAATATCAGAAATTTAATGTTTTAAAATATTACATTTAATAAACATTTTAAATTGAACTTTAAAGAAAAAGTATAGAGGTGATATTAAAGTTATCTATTTTGGATTCCTAATATAATCTCACTTTCAAGTGAAAGAGAAAAAAATAATGTAATGCAAATATATAGGAGTAGTCATTAACCTTTTTTAGTTAATCTCTATTAATGTACATTTAGAAGAATGCTCATGGAAATATATATATATATAATCTGTTTAAGCTGACATATTATAAAATAAAATTAATTTTAGCTTATTTGATTAATAAACCAGTATAATAATGTTTATAAATTTAGATTAAATACATTTTATAAGAAATCAAAACTGTCTTATAAAATTTTAATTAATATGCCCTTATATGTTACATAATATTTACAGTTTATGTGAAGTCATACCTATTATTTAATCACAATTATTAAACCATCTGGTTGCACTTTTATCTGTTTTGTAGAAAATAGCCTTTGTGAAGCATATTTTGGAGGTTATTACATTATTATTGTGCATTAGAAATTCTGTTCTTTATTATTTTCTAAGTATGTGTAAATATTAAGCACTTATTTATTTTTATATGGTACTCAGAACAGTGATTTTTTAACTTTAAGACATTAATTTTATGTATTAATACTCTCTGAAAGTAGAAGTCAAGACCTTTTTTTCAATTGCAGGCACAGTGATACATAAGCACGTAGATAATTTATAGCTGAAGTTCAACTACCTCAACCAAGGGTCCAAAGTAAATAGAAAAATAAAAACTTGGTGATCCAGATATAAATAAGAGTTTTGCTTTTCAGTGGGCATGAACCACTTAACTAATCAGTCCTCTTCCACCCAGTAGAGAATAGATTTCATCATCCATCTGATGGAGATCACCAAATCAGAAAACCAAATCCTTAATCACTGCTGTTACCAACTGGGGGTAATTTACTAGTTAGGCAAGATCTAGAAACAAAAGCAAAACAAACAGTAGAGGAAGAGGAAGTAAAAAATTAAGAACTGGAGAGTCAGAAAAGTTAAAGTTCTATTGACAATTGGTATTCACTCTGTTGTGCAAGAAAAGATGTGCCTTAGCATAAATAGCCCCATAGGTCTACTTCTCCAGCTAACCAATATATTTAGTTCTGTCAGGTGAATTCACTTGGGTATCTTGGTGAAAGTACTATAAAAATGCTAAAGTATAATTTCTAAAAAAAACTAAACATGTCTCATGAAAATATAAACTGAATGTTTGATGAAAATTTTATTTACTTATTATTCAAAAGAGAATTTGGACAGACACATGCATAAGTGTACACAATCAGGAATGCTAAAATGCATTTGCTAATAAATGCAAAACTGGTTAAAATCATTTAAAGCAATAAAATAAAATGTTTAGAGATGATTTGCAGGTGGAAACCAATTTTTCCCAACCGTGTGAAATAAATGTGCATTGTTACAGACAAAAAATAATTTGCATCACTATCATTTTTTTTTACAGGATAACTTCTGCACCTACAAAACTGCTAATAGACCAGTCAATAAGAAAGTCAGTCAAAGGAACATACCAGATAGAATCAAATAATCCCCAGAGTGTCTGCAACATAACCCCCAGCACCTCATAATATGAAACAATACCATTTTAAAATTTCTAGACCTCAACTTTAGTACATATGTTGCCTAACATGATCTGCCTGAAAAGAAGCCTATAGGTAGATGCATTATGTATGTTCTTTATTTTCACTTCCTTTTCATACTTGTACTTCTTGAATTTAATAAAATAAAACCACACTCTTTTCCACCTATATTTTTCTTCCCCGAAGTAAAAAATAAAAAAAACCTCCACAGTCAAAATAATAAAAAGTCATTTAAAAACTTGATTTTTGAGGGGCCTCCTTATTGTAGATACTATAAACCTACCCCTCATCACCATAATAGATACATTTCTAGTAGAAATTTTCTTTTTATATTTATGTTTATTTATATTTTTGTAGAGTTGCTTAGTTATAAAATAATTTTAATGATAACCTAGTGCAGACTAATATTTTAAAGTGTAAAGACTCATGCATGACACAAGGCAGTTTAAATATTTAATTTAAATATATAAATTTGTTTCAAAATATAATCAGGCCATTTAATAAAATACTTTTAAATATAAAATATATCTCAGGCTAAAATCTGATGACAGATGTGGGATAGCAATATGATTTCAAACAGAAAAGAAACTATATATAATTTCTAACTCTTAAAAATAGTTTGAGCATGTATTTTTAAAGTGTATGATTGTGCATGGCAAGTTGCCACGATTTTAATATTCAACAGCAGACATTTAAAAATGATGTAATATTTTAATGAAAATATGAATACTTATAGTATGCTGTAATTTATGAAAAAGGGACATTTTAACACCCTAATAAATTTTAAAATTATTGTAGCTTCCAAAATATTTACTTTGTTTCCTATATTTGAATGTATATATTATTTCTCAAAGGCATACAATATTTTTTTATTTCATCTATATTTTTCCACAAATCGTTACCTGCTAGTTTTAAGATAAATATCTATAGAAATATTAATAATGGCCTCAATAATTTATTTTTACTCATAAACCCTTAAAAGAGCTAAAGGATAAAGCAAGAAGTATTATTGAGATAATTATCAGTGTAAAAAATTATGGTAGAAAATATGGTCACTTCAGTAGCACAAAGAATCATTTCCAAAAAGAAAATTTAAGTTTTGCTCACTAATAGGTTTAAGTGCATAATATGTAAGCCAGCACAATAATCTTTACAAGTGAAATTTTAATAAGTGTGTCTCAGATAAGCCCAAGTGAAATATAAATAAAGTAATGGTAAGCAGCAACAAAAAGTTTTTTTCCAGAAACTGCATAGCTTGGGGATGCATGTGATGATAGAGATCTGGAGCTATAATACCTCCATATTTATAATCATTTTAACTCTGAATTTTACTATCTTTAATTCAGTTTCTTGTCCTGCTGGTGGAGTGGCTTCTGAATGTTTGTGTGTGTAGCTCTGTCTTTTCCTGTCTACAAACTTCTCAGGCAACCTACGTGTCAAATTCGTTTTATCAGCATTTCTTGGGAAAGTCTTTTTATTTGTTTAAATTAAATTTACTTGGGTGACATTGGTTAATAAAATTATATAGGGTTCAAGTGTACAATTCTATGATAACTCATCTGTGAAAGTCTTTTAGACCTAAGCCCTTTAACACCTGCCTATTTTGTATTGATAATATTTTTATAGTTCACTTTATTTTTGTCTTTAAAATCTTGTGTCTAGAACACATCTACACTAATAAAAGACAAAGATGCTAATTGACCATACCTTTGCTATGCCCCAAGCCACGCCCAATCAGTGACTATATGCAAATTAACCCAAACAAGATGGTGGCTCCACGGAGCTGGAGCAAGCAGGAAGCTTGGTTGCCCGGGCGATAGAGGAAGCAAAGATTCCCACTGCCCTGAGCCGGCTGTGCCCTCCACTCATAGCAACAAGTTTCAATTATAGAAGACAAATAAAACCCAGATACCTGCTCCCAGCCAGCCTCCACTGGGAGCTTGGGTGGCTAGGGGCTGTGGCCAGCCTGCAAACAGCCATCAGCCCCTCACCCAGGCTGGCCATACCCTCATGGGGTGAGGTTCCCCATTGGGGGGTTTAGCAAGCCTGAAAACGGCTCTCAGCCCCTCACCCAGACTGGCCAGGCACCCTTGGGGGGACCCCCTGCTGAAGGGCCTGGAGCCAGCCTGAAAACAGCTATTAGCCACTCACCCAGGCTGGCCAGGCACCCCAGCAGGACCCCTACCCTGATCTGGCACACCCTTCCAGACAAACCAGCCTGCCCCCATCCATGTACCAGGCCTCTATCCTATATAATAAAAGGGTAATATGCAAATTGACCCTAACAGCAGAGCAACTGGGAATGAGTGGTCACTATGACACACACTGACCACCAGGGGGCAGATGCTCAATGCAGGAGCTGCCCCTGATGGTCAGTGCGCTCCCACAGAGGGAGCTCTGCTCAGCCACAAGCCAGGCTGATGGCTGCCAGTACAGCGGTGGTGGTGGGAGCCTCTCCCACATCCTCAGCAGCGCTAAGGATGTCCAACTGCAGCTAGGCCTGCTCCCCGCTGGCAAGTGGACATGCCCCAAGGGCTCCCAGGCTGCCAGAGGGATGTCTGACTGCCAGCTTAGGCCCAATCCCCAGGGGAGCAGGCCTAAGCCAGCAGGTGGTCATTCCCTGAGGGGTCCGAGCCAGATAGTCAGAGGGCACAGGCCAGGCTGAGGGATTCCCCCCCCCGCCCCCACCAGTGCACAAATTTTTGTGCACCAGGACTCTAGTCCTTAATAAATATTTATTGAATGATTTAATAAATGTATAACTTTAACCACCTGTGACAAGGGAAGTTTAGCAAACTGGCCATTTGTAAAGAATTTTGCATTATAACTGCTACCAAGGAGTATTGCAAAGAATTAAAAGAAAAAAGAAATGAAAAATTTCTTACAATTTATTTATTTATTTCAATAAATGTTTTTTGAGTATGTACTCTGTGTGCTAGAAATTGTGTTAGAATCTAGGGATACCGATCAATAAGAGAGCTACATCCCACCTTCCTGGAGGTTGTGATTTTGTGGAAAATATAAATAGTGGCCCTCACCGGTTTGGCTCAGTGGAGAGAGCATTGGCCTGCAGACTGAAAGGACCCAGGTTCGATTCTGGTCAAGGGCATGTACCTTGGTTGTGGGCACACCCCCAGTAGGGAGTGTGCAGGAGGCAGCTGATCAATGTTTTTCTCTCATTGATGTTTCTAACTCTCTATCCCTCTGCCTTCCTCTCTGTAAAAAATCAATAAAATATTTTTAAAAAAGAGAAAATATAAATATTGAAGATATAAGTATATATATGTTGCATATTAAATAAAAATGTACAGAGTGCTATAGATACATCAGAGTTCTCTAGAAAATTATTAAATTCCATTATGATATACATAAATGTACATATTATATGTATAAGATATTGATTTATATATAATATAGTGTTAGAGATTATATATGTAAATATATTTATTTTAAGGGATTGGCTCATGGGAATGTGGGAGGCTTTGAAAGTTTGAAATCTGTAGGCAAGTGAGCAGGTTATAAATTCAGACAGAGCAGTTAATACTATTGAGGAAGCATTTCTTCTCTGGAAAACCTCAGTTTCTGTTCTTAGGGCCTTTCAACAAATTGGAGGAGGTCCATTCACATGATCAAGGTTAGTATCTTTTATAGTGAACTTATGGTAGGTGGAGACAACATCTAGGAAACTGGTCATGTTGACACATATACCTAACCATCACAGGAACATACAAAAGGGTAAATAAAAATAGTTTACCGTTCAGTCTAGAAGGTTCAGGGTAGGTTTTACTTTAAAATAGGCATTTAAATTGAAACTTGAAACAAAAATAGAGGTAGGTAAGTAACAAGTGTAAACTGTAGGATCAGGTTAGTTCAAGAAGAAAGGAAATTTTAGGTGTAAATCGTCCAAGGTAGCAAGGTTGTATGCTCATTGTATTGTTGCTGTGTTGGTTGCTTTTGTTTGTTTGTTTTTTTGCAAGAAGTGTAAGCCAGGCCAGCATAGCTCAGTTGTTAAGTGTCGACCAGGAGGCCATGGTTTGATTCCTGGTCAGAGCACATGCCTGGGTTGCTGGCTTAATCTCTAGTGTTGTGTCTGCAGCTGGTCAGTGATTCTCTCTCATCATTAATGTTTCTATCTCTCTCCCCTTCTCCTTTCCTCTCTGAAATCAATAAAAATATCTATAATAATAAAAGCATAATATGTTAATTAGACTGGACAGCCAAACGACCTTCCAGACGTCATTCCAGACTAAGCCTTGGCAGTGGGGCTGAGGCAGAGGCAGTTAGGGGCAGTCAGGCAGGCAGGCGAGTGGTTAGAAGCAATCAGGGAGGCAGGTAGAGGTGGTTGGGGGCGATCAGGCAGGCAGGCAGAGTGGTTAGGGGCAATGAGGCAGTCAGGCAGGCCAGCGGTTAGGAGCCAGCAGTCCTGGATTGTGAGAGGGATGTCCAACTGCTGGTTTAGGCCTAATCTAGCCTAAACCTAGGGTTTAGGGATTGGACCTAAATTGGCAGTCAGAATCCCCCATGGGGTCCCAGATTGCAAGAGGGCGCAGGCTGAGCTGAGCCTCCCTGCCTCCCCCCACAATGCACTAATTTCATGCACTGGGACTCTAGTATTTTTTTAAAGAGAAGTGTATCAAAAGGAAAGAGTCAAGGATGATTTATTGGTTTGATACACTAAGTTATGGGATCACAGAAGAAACAGAGTATAGAAAAATCATAAGTTTTGGGTCTCTTAACTTTGAAATGACACATCCACATGAAGATGGATAGTAAGGAGATATCAATATGGATCTTGAGGGCTCACATTTGATAGTTATTAACTCATGTAATTAAAATCTTAGAAATGCAATATCACCTAGGGAAGTGTAGGGTGAAGAGATGGATATTCAGGCAATTACCTGTGGCACTTTATAAATTACTATTTTACAGCACAATGACTCAACAAATGAAACTGTGAAAAAGAGAGACCATTCCAAGAGGTCAGAAGATAATGTGGAATGTATGATGTATGGGAAACCAAAAGAAGGGTTTGCCCTGAGAAAGAAGAGATCAACAATATTAAACACTGCATAGAGGTCAAACAAGATAAGGATAGGGAGGAATCCAATGTATTTTGTGACAAAGAGTAGATTTCTGAAGGCCATTTAGAGGTGAGTGAAGAAAAACTGAAACTGAGGGATGGAGACAGCATGTGTGGAGGAATAAGTTAATTAACTATCAGAGAATGAAAAAAAAGATAGTGCCGAGATAAAATGAAAGAGAGATAAGCAGTGTCATGTAGTTATTTGTTCATTTCATTATAATTATTTTTCTATCTATACAATTTATTTTTTGAGTTGATTTATGAAAGAGAAAGTAGAAATGAGATTGAAAATCTAGAGACATGGAATATTAGATAGCATAACATCGCCAGAAAAGCTGAAGAGGATGATATACAGAAGAGAAATTATTTAGCTTTGGATGGATAGAGTTTCTGGGTTCTCTCAGTGTATTGAAAGAAGAAAAAAGAAAAAGAGGTCAAAGGAGAGTTTAGAGATTTCAATAAAATGGGAACTGTTTTAAAGTATAACTGTGAAGAATTGAATAACAGTAAAAGCACAAGGCAATTTTGAACACGGTGGCGATGGTGACATGAAAGATGTCTAGCTTCCCCTGTTCTGTGGCATTTTTCCCAGTGAAATAAAGTGGCCTGCGTGCAGTCCTGGAATAAAGGGTTGGATTTATGCAGGGTTCTTAAGGTGAGTGTGATGAAAGGAAAATGAAGCAGAGAAGTGTAGGCTCCTCTCAAAAAATTAGGGGTTCCAAAATGGTCTGTGGAATCTGAATTTGAAATAGAGATGTTACATTAGATTAGAAGATAGAGGGGGTGCAGAGTGGGGGAAAGAAAGGCTAGTGGACAGACTGCATCCCCTCCATAAAAGTGCAGTGGAATAAACTGAGCAGGATGTATGCATGTTTGTAGTTGTGCAGTGAAATGACATGCAAAAAGAGTGGAGTCTCTATGGAATTGTGAAGGAAAGTTTTACAGGACACAAAAAAGCTAGGACTTCAACCAGTTGTCCTCAATGACATAAAATTGCCAGTATCGTATCAAGAATTGGGAGGAGAACAATCTGGTACAGGTGCTAACACCTTAAATAAGTGAGAGAGTGATCAGAAATTAGTAGTGACAGTAATGAGGTGACATAGGAACTTATAAAGGCATATGATGTGAACTAAATAGGAGAGGGACTTTTTACAAGAGAGGGTATAATGGGAAGTAAGTCGAGTATAATGTATGCCTGTTTATTAGTTTATGAGTTTGAGTACTCTGGGAAGGCCCCAAGATGGAATTAGAGGTGGCAAGGTTTGTTTGAAAATGCCGAGAGGAATAAAGGAAAAGGGGAGGGAGCAAGAGTGGACAAGGAGAGCCTCAGACAGCAATTCAGGCCAAGACCTGTGAAAGGACGTAAGGAAAGAAGGAGGATTGGGTGGGAAGAACACAAGATCCAATAGCCATTCTGCAAAAGTCACATCAAGGCCGATGGGAGTCCCCAAGCAAATGCTGCTCATTGGAAGAGTCCACATCAGGCAGGCGTGGCGGAGGCTTATAGAAAGCTCCGACGCTCAGGCATTGCGAGCAGAGCATAGGAAGTGTGGCTTTGGCATGAAAAGTCGTGGTGGATTCAAAGGTGCAGTAGCTGGGGGCTGTCCGCCAGCTCTGCTACTGCAGTGAGTTTTCTTGAACTGAGATCTAAGCGAAGACCTCTATGACCTGTGTACTTAGTCCTCTCAGGCATCTCACTCTAATGCACAAATCTGCCAATCTTTTAAGTCTTTCCTCATTGTACTTACTTTGTGTGGTTTAACTATCTTTTCCAGAAATACCCTATTTAGAAAAAAACAACATCTGCTAAAGAAAGATCCTTTATTGGAGGTGGGCTATATAAACTTTCCTGGAGATGGGCTGCATGATAAACATACTGAAATGGGTCAGAGTTATTCTTGAGTTCAATGCGACGATGTATTTGGTTGCTTCTAGGAGAAAGTGATTTTAATTTCTTTCTGGAGGTAAACATCTTTTTAAAAAACCATGACACTTGCATTCCAGCTAATGTAAGATTTTTTCTGAATCTCAAATATATATATATCTTCAGAGATTTAACTCCATAAGCTTAGGTACTACTTAACTGCTTAACTACTAGTTAATTACTTATCTTCATGCAGAGTATGGCTTAAATGTCAGCATGTTAAGGATCAAATCTGATGGATTAACATTCTGCATATCACAGGTATTTCAGGATCAATGTGTGTGGGCACTGGGAGTCTTCTAATCAGAAAACTGATAGTTGGTGTATGTACTCATATATTTTCACCCCTCATTATGAGGAGTTTAAGAAAAGTATGTCCACATCTTTGCCATGAACTACCTGGATCTTAAAGAAAATGATTTTTTTTAAAATGATTGACTATAGAGTTATACATTGCTGTTGATGTGTCTTTTTTTTTTTGACTGTCAGATAGTAACCTCATGGTCTTTAATTCTGATTGGCAGCTGTTGGGTACTTACATTCTTCTTACCTTTTCTCTTTAAATGTGGTTCACTTTAAGCCCATAATATCTTCAATATCTTTATGTCATAGATTTGAAACAATCTGGCAGATTTTGACAGAATGAAGTTAAAATAGAAAAGAGAATTTTCCTCATTTTTTTTCTGGTACTATTGCCGATGCTTTTACAAAGATATAAACATTATGATAGAATATGTGGATTAAACTATGCCAATGGAGCATCTCTATATATAAAAGACAAGTGACCAGAACAACGAAATGACTGGAATGACCAGAACAACCGGTCACTATGACGCTCACTGTGGCAACCAACCAGCCCAATCAGGGCCCCAATTAGCCCCCCCACAACTGCCTGCAGCCCCTCCCCTCAGCTGGACCTGCGCCTAATCGGCCCCCCCACTCCAATTGGGGTCAGTGCTGGCCAGGCAACCTCCTGCATCCTCTCCTACCCGCCAGCCCAGCCCAAATCGACCCACACTGGGGCAGGCTGACTGGACCCAACTCATGCACAAATTTATACACCAAGCCTCACTTGTATAGAAAGTATGTGCATAAATTTTAGAATAATTTGCTAATGACCGGTTTTCTATTTACTAGAAAACTCTTTATTTACTATTAATAAGTAGCTGCCAATTATTTTGCAGCATTAGCTTAGCTGCCCAATCTAAATCCTTTCCTTTAGTTTTTTATACTACTCAATGGTATTACTATGGATATTTCTTTAGCACTAAGGTCCTATCTTGTTCTTACTTCTATCTATTATATTAATAGTGGGGGGTCCCTCGGCCTGGCCTGCAGGATTGGGCCAAAACCGGCTCTCTGACATCCCCCAAAGGTCCCAGATTGCAAGAGGACAAAGGCTAGCCTGAGAGACCCCACTAGTGCACAATCAGGGCCCTGAAGGGATGTGGGAGGTTGGCCAGCTGGGGAGGGACCATAGGAGGGCTCCAGGGCATGTCCAGCCCATTTTGCTCAGTCCCAATTGGCCAGGTCCCAGCAACAAACCTACCAGTCAGAGCGTCTGCCCCCTGGTGGTCAGTGACATCATAGCGAACAGTTGAGCTCTTTTAGCATATCATTAGCATATTACGCTTTGATTGTTTGAACGGCCGACCAGATGACTGGACACTTAGCATATTAGGCTTTTATTATATAAGATTAGAGGCCTGATGTACAAAATTCATGCAAGAGTAGGCCTTCCTTCCCCCAGCTGCCAGCACGGGCTTCCCTCTGGCACCCGGGACCCGGGCTTTTCTCACTCTGGCCACCAGCAGGCACCCAGGACCTGGACTTGCCTCGCAGCTCCAGCTTCATCCAGAAGGACAGAAAGACATCTGGAAGGAAGTCTGATCTAAATTAGCATAATATGCTTTTATTATTATAGATGAGTTACAATACCTCATATTCCATAGTCAGTTTTGGATAACATATCACATTGTCAAACAATTAGTTGTATCTAGTTGTCATGTAAGCAGATGTTTGCATAGTAAAAATACCAAACAGGAATCAGTTATATTCTCCCCAGTTCAGTAAGTGTGAGCAAAATTTTGCATCTACTGACTACCATATGGGAATTATGAGGTTTAGTAAAGTTTAAATTTAAATTTATTCTGTTGACTCTGAGCTTGCACTCTTTGAAAAGCCTTTTGATATATTCTTATTTTAAATGCTGTACCAGTAAAGTGACTGGATTACAAATGTAGTTCCTTAATCAGAGTTAATCAAAGGATTAGTGACCTTTTTTGTTGTCAGAGGGCCTTATTTGAAGAAGAGATATTTAATTATTATTATTATTTTTTTGGCCTGGCTGTTGTGTCTGAGTGAGTGAGCATTAACCCATGAACCAGCAGGTCATGGTTCGATTCTTGGTCAGAGCACATGCCCTGATTACCCTATCAATCCCCAGTAGGGAGAGTGCAGGAGGCAGCTGATCCATGATTCTTTCTCATCGTTGATGTTTCTCTTTCTTCCTCTCCCTTCCTCTCTGAAATATATATATATATATATATGATGGTGAGGAGGTCAAATATGTCAGGCAGAAAGAAATCCAGGTAAGAAACTGAGGCAGCCCTAGGCATGATATTTTTTTATGCATTCTATAGAATTCCCCTCTACTTCCCATTAAATCTCGTATAATCCCCAATACACACAGATTCTGAGATTTTCAAAAAGAGCAAAGGACTTCTAAAACCTTTCAAGAGAACTTCATAAGGTACAAATGATTAGTTTCAAGAGGATGCAGGAAGAATGTTTTACCATTGTTCACACTTTCTCTGACTGCTTTTCTTGAATCTGAAGAAAAGGGAAGGGTCCTTTCTGAGTGAAGTAGTGTCTTAGAGGTTTCTAAGTAGAACTGAAGAATACTATAGTTCTAAAGGAATTTCTTATGTTAATGGCAGAAGAATTTGAAGAGCAGGAAAGGACTGTAAGAGCAATAGTGTGGCTTACTCAAAGCCTTTTAAAAACATTTTACCTAGTTTTTATAATAGGCTTTTAGGTAAACAAGCTTTAAGCAATTAGTATATTGGCAATACTTACCAATTCCTTCCTATGTGGCATCAAAATGTGCATATTGCTTTGATCAATATCACTTTTGTAAGGATATGGCATTGCTAGGAATGATACGATATTATATGCTGATATAATATCAGGATTTCTGAATTTACCTCATTTGGTTTTCTAAGTATATAGATCTTTCATGACTCTGAAAGAGTTTACTGTTTGCTTTTTTTGTTTCTGAAATAATTATAATTTGCTTAGGAGATTTGCATTACCTGTAAGAAAGTAAACAAGCAGTGTGCCTTAGTTTGCTTGGACTACTATGACAAAATACCATAACATGGGTGACTTAAACAACAGATGTTTATTTCTCACATTTATGGAGGCTGGGAAGTCCAAGATCAAGTGGCTGGCCAATTCAGTTCCTGGTGAGAGTCCCTTCCTGGCTTGCAGATGGCCACCTGCTCACTGTGTCCTCTCACAGAGGAGAAAGAGGGTATGAACTATGATGACTCTTCCTCTCCTTCTAAGGGGCTCCATGGTGGAAGCCCCACCATCATGGCCTTATTTAAACCTAATTGCCTCTCAAAAGTCTTTACTTCCAAATACCAACCCTTTGGGGGTTTGGGCTTCAATCTATGAATTTTGAAGGGGCACAAATAAATTTAAAAAAATAATCATCTTTTAAAAAGCAGATGATTAGAAGCAGCAAATTAACCATGACCCTTTTATTTTATTTTCAGACCAGGTAGCTTGGCTTCGGTTTTGGTGAGTCAATAATACCTGCATCTTCCTGGATCCCTCTTCAGACCAACTTTTTAAAACCATATCCACAGGCAATAGAATTCTGCCTCAATCTATCACCAAACAGTAGGCCAGGCTCCATTCTGCCACCTGTTTGAAACCCATGTGTTCCATTTATAACATAGGCCGAAATCTCAGCCATCCCTTTGTGATTACCTATGCAGAACCAAGCAGTCTGCTGGCATCATCCACCCATCCTTTCTACTTTGTATTGTTTTATGTTGTATGTTTTAAGCTTATAAATATGTTTATCTATTCTTAGCATAATGGACTTAAATTTTTCTCTTTTTATAGTACCATCTTAAACAGAAAATCCTGATATATTTCTTAACTTATGAATTAATCTAAAAATATATATGATATGAGACAGGTTAACTAAAGTTCAACATTTTAGATATCTGGGAAACACTAGTCCAGGAATTTGTTTGGAGGTACAAGGATATGGAAGGTTAAAATATCACATGGTAAATTGTCTACATCAGCAACATCATCCAGCTCAAAAATCATCGGCTGAATATCTTTAAGGCTCAAAGTTTACTAGACACTAATATCAATTTGACGAGGTAAAGGATTCTTGACTTCAAAGATTTTACAGTTTAGAAGAGGTGTTACCATGTAGATTACAATACTATGAGGAAAAAAGAAAGTTACTATAATGATAATACACTCAGAGTTATCGAGGAATTCAACGAGATAGTGGTTAATTCTAACATTGAACATAAAAACAGAAAGTAGATGATAGTAGATTTATAGAGGAATTATCATTTGAACAATGCCTGAAGGGAGAAGAGTTTCAAGGGAAGAATAATTGAAAAAAAATGCTTTCTTCTTCCTGTAAGATGAAATGGGCATGGAGAAGTAAAATGGAGTTTAAAAAGCATTTTGAAATGGAAATAAGAAAGCGGAATTTACTGAGATCGCCTTGGTTTTCTGAGATGAGCAGGTGGGAGGTAGAGCTGCATGTCTAGTGAGAATGGAGTAGGGATAGTTGTGCGGATACATATGTAGATGGTAATATGGAAGAAAAGAATTAGAAAATATTGAAACAAACTGTTATAAATTCTTAGTCTATGCCAGACAGTATATTTTCACATCCACTATTTTAAGCCAAATTGATGGGGTAAAGGGGATTGAAATCTTAGAATTTGTATTGAATTAGAAAAATCTATTTATATTAATTTGTCATCATATTTCAGCAAAGAGAATTGGTGAGTAGTCTTTATCATCCTTAGCACTGATAATTCAGCTATATTAACCCTAGTCTCTTCCTCTTAGGAGGAAAACAATTCATTCTCGTGTCAATCACTTGTGCCTTTCTCTAATCACTCTATTTCCTGAATGGTCATGTCAGATACAAAGTTTTCTGGTCGGAATGGAACATGTGCAGTTAAGCAATATTACATGATATTTGCACTTATGGTCACTTCACCATATACATATGGTAGTAAACTTACTCAGTTTTAATCTGTGTGGTCAACTGAATGATCATCGTTTAATCTAAAGGTGAAGGAAGACAAGCTAAAGAGTGGCTTTTCTTAATTTCCATGTAAATTATAGATTTAAGTTAAGGCAGAAAGGAGGAAAGCCATTCTGATTCTGTGAAGTGATGCTTAAAAATAAAAGGGAAAGAAAAAATGGAAAAGCTATGGCCATTTTCTGTCATTAACTGCTACCATCACCCCATGTGTATGCAAACAGGAATCCAGAACACTTTCAGTGCCACAAGAGCAATAAAAGGTACATAGATTAGACAAAAGTTGCAGACTACAGCAAAATCCAAAAATGGCACCATTAAAAAAAATCCAAATGCACAATTTATACATACTTTCAGGGTGTCAATGATTTATAAGATGATTGGCATCTCAGAAGTGGCCTTTAAAAACACAGGGGTAGCATAAGAACCAGACCCCAATTCCATTTTTAAAAAGATAAAGCTACAGGGTGTCCCAATAAAATGTATACACTGTAACAGCTGATAGCTCAATATTGAAAATGAAATGTATTTTAATAAACACTGACTTCATAATTATTCAAGTATGTGAATACATTTTGGGGGACACCCTCTGTTTCTTTCTATACTAAGATGTTGAATTTGGAAAAAGAAGAAAAAGATAATTTCCCTGAGAGAGAAGAAAAACCCTAATAGGTAGAGTTCAAATGCCAGTTCTTAGGATGGTCCTGGTTTTCACCTGTTTAAATCAGTTTAGTCCTTTCAGTTATTTTAGTTCCCTCTCTTGATTCTCAAAACTGTACCATTATCATGGCCACATTTCTAACAGGGGACCTAAACTATTAATTAGTTTAATATGTATACTAAATTGTTAGTTTTAACCTGAAAGATGGTAAACTTGGCCAGTTTATCAGCAATTGGTATTTGGTTGTTTTTCTATTTCTTCTCCCTAATTTTCCTGCATACCCCACTAGCACTGGAAACTCAAAATACAGAACAACATGAATTTCACTAAATAAAATAATGGTTAATTTTGCACATTAATTTAGGTGTTTATATTTCAAGCTTGCTATATTGATCATGGGTAGACAGATCATTGTGAGATGAAAGGACAACATTGGTGCTATGTCTCAAACTGCTGTTTTTTGCCATCATCTTTTAGGATATCCACAGAGAATCAATAATGCAAGTGTAAATCTAGGGTTTCCCATTATTGCATAGCACAATTGTGCATTAATAGGTATGCTGTCAAAATCTCATTGAATTTCTAGTTCTGTGTGACACATTATCTTAAACTATTATCTAGTATATTAATGTAATTATTGGTTTAATACTCAAAATATTTTGCTAATGGGAAATTTATTTGAAACCACTCTTTTCATGTAAAGTATGTTTAAAATAGACGTCTTAAAGTACCCTATAATTTTCTCTAATTTCATATGTAATATCTTATGTTTGATTAGTCTGTTTCAAGAATGTGTAATGATCATTTACTTACAATCCCTTAAACTAGGTTTCTTGATTTTTTTAAAAAAAACATTAAGTTTCAAATTCTTGAAATCTGTATCCTGGTTTTATTTTTCAGAAGGTGAGCTTGAGAATCACCATACCTTTGAAAATTTGGAAAACATGTTTGCCAAATTGCTTATAACATAGTTATGTTTTGTCATTTGTTCAGAGAAAAATAAGAGCAAATTAGATATTATAAAAATTGTATAGTACAGCTCCATAAACGCAACCCTTCATAAATTAAATTGAAAATTCAAATGTTGAATAGGTAAAATTACTAAAACTCTCAAAATATTTAAAGTTATTAATTAATTGGTAGGTATTTATGTAATAGGGTAAGAACAGAACTGGGAACAGAGAAGTTTGGCTCATATTCAATTTTAAATGAGAATTTATTATTCTCATGTGGAAAATTCATTATCCCCAGGAGAAAACTCATTTGAAAATGTGTCAAATTAGGTTGTTATGGTTTGTGTGTGTGTGTGTGTTGTTGTTGTTGTTTTTGGCTGTCATTGTTACACAAGTATGTTTGTTAAACTCACCGTACTTGTGTGTGGAGTAGTGTATGGCCAACAAAGAATTGTCCCACACAAAATGTATCTTTAGTAGCTAGTATTCCCTGATTGGAACATTGGAACCTAATTTTATTTTCTCTGGTCCTCAGTGTATCTTCAAGGATACTTCCTGTTCTTACATACCATCCAGCAATTTTAAAAAGAATTAAATTTTGCCCTATCCAGTTTGGCTCAGTGGATAGAGGGTTGGCCCATGGACTGAAGGGTCATGGGTTCAGTTCTGATCAAAGGCATACCTCAGTTGCAGGCTCAATTTCCAGCCCAGATTGGGACACATGTGGGAAGCAACAAAAAGATGTGTCTCTCTCATATCAATTTTTCTCTCTCCCTGTCTCTCCCTTTCACTATCTCTAAAAATGAGTGGAAAGATATCCTTGGGTGAGGATTAACCAAAAATAAAAATATAATTATTTAAAAATATAGTAAAATAAAAATAATTAAATTAAAACAGTTACCCTAGTAGAATCACATCAAAGATGTATTTGTGATTATACATACATACTAGGGGCCCAGCTCACGAAATAGCACGAGACCCAGGATCCGGAGTCCCGCAGCTTGAAGGGACCCAGAAAGAGTCCCGTGACCATCACCACCGCAACCACCATGGGAGGTGGAACCAAGAAAGAGTCCTGTGGCCACCACTGCCGCCACCACCATGGGAGGCGGGACTCAGAAACCCACCCGCGCCTCTGGTCAAGTCTTCCAGAGTCAAGTCCCTGACCACCTGCGTGCACCGCCGCCCCGCCCACCCCGCACACACAACCTCCTGCTTATCGGTCATTACGGCATGATGGCATGACGACTACAGGCTATTTATTTAATAGATATATTCTATATAATAAAAGCCTAATATGCAAATCGACCGAATGGCAGAACAACTGGTTGGCAGGGGTTGGGCCAGCGAGTGGGTGGCACCAGGCCAGCCAAGGTGGGTGCCAGCGTGCAGAGAGAGGGGACAGCAATCGGGACAGTGGCAACCAGTGGTGGCAGAGGGGTGATCGGGAAGCAGAGTCAGCTGCTCACAGGCTGGATCCCTCCCCTGATCACCCCACCGGTCGCCTCCCACAAAGGATGGCCACCTGCAGCTGTGGCGTGATTGAGGGTGGGGCCAGCCGCTTGCCAACTGGCGCCATCCCCCGATTAGCCTGCCAGTCACCTTCCACAGAGGGAGGCCAGATTGCAGCATAGGCAGATATCCCCCAAGGGCTTCTGGTCTGCGAGAGGGTGAAGGCTGGGTTGAGGGACCCCCCCAAGTGCACACATTTTTGTGAACCAGTAAGGGGATCCATAAATCAGATCCCAGTAATGAAATGATACTAAATTTTTATTTTTATTTCTTTTCATTTTTTTAATATATTTTATTCATTTTTTACAGAGAGGAAGGGAGAGGGATAGAGAGTTAGAAACATGGATGAGAGAGAAACATCCATCAGCTGCCTCCTGCACACTCCCTACTGGGTATGAGCCCACAACCATTGGCCGGAATTGAACCTGGGACCCTTGAGTTTGCGGCCAACGCTCTATCCACTGAGCCAAACTGGTTAGGGCGATACTAAATTTTTAGAGCAGTGATTTTATAACATGTTTTTGTTTTTTTTAATGAAACAATTTCATCCCTTCAATTAAAGTAATACATAAATATCCAATATATAAAATGTATGGAAGTTGAGCTCTTCAATGTTCTATGATACCCACATACTGGTACACATCTTGTCTTCCTGTCAGAAAAATACACAGACTTCTCCATTATATCCAAGTCAACTATAGAGGACAGTGGACAATTTATTACTGTGAAATAGAGGTGACCAAACTAGTGAATGGTCAGATAATAAGCAAGTGAAATCACTTGTGCTAGTCCTGGACAATCAGTATTGGTAGGATTGAAATGAATTTGAGACTCCATACCATCTGGTAAAGCATTCAAACTGAATGCAAACTTTTACAGGTCAAAGAACTGGAAATATAAACTGTATATTGCTTTTAAGAGGTGTTTAATGATATATTCTAAACTAGGCATTGTCACATTGTTAGAATAACTTTTATTCCTTCATTGTAACTAAACATCAAAAACGTCATCATGCTTTCTAATATTTCAGGTTCAGTAATATGATAAGGCTCGAACTCCATCTAGCAGTGTAGAGAAGTGCTTCTACATCTCTCTCAGTGATGTTGTTGCTTTCTGCATACTTTCTGAATACACAGCATAAAGTGTCCAGTGGGTTTCAGAGATCATTTGCCTTCTGACATATATCTGCATGTTTTTTATCTTGTTCTGAACACGTGAACATTACCTATATTTAGTTGAGCACAAGTTGTTAGTGAATGGACCAATCTCTACTGGACAAACTCAGGACAATAAATATGCTTAATATCTTAGGCCTTTAAAAAACTAAGCCAAAAGTTAACCATTGGGTGGTATAAATGTGAAGTAATAGCCCAGGATGGTTATGAAAGTTCTTAGGATCCTTGTGGAGATCCTACATTGTAATAGAAGGGCGTCAAAGAGAGGGGAAAAAAGTGGTGATGAAGTAGAGGGAATGGAAAAGGAAAGAAAAGGCAATGACAAGGTGTACATATGTTTGGAATTTAAATTATATCACATTGTGTGGTATGTGTAATATTTTCCCTCATCATATCCTATCTAATAAAAGAGAAACATGGTAATTAGTGTATGACCGCTACCCTTCCCATTGGCTAATCAGGGAAATATGCAAATTAACTGCCATCTAAGATGGCAGCCGGCAGCCAGCAGGCTTGGCGGTTAATTTGTATGTAGGCACAATGCAGGGAGGCGAAAGGGAAAGCAGGAAGATGACCCCTCCCACTGACAGTGATCGGAAACCGAGGGGGGAGCTAAGAGCCGG
>NW_006300376.1:5794319-5805982 GCF_000327345.1 Myotis davidii | reverse complement strand
CTTGAGTGTGACAGGGGGCGGTGCCCCAACCCCCCAATCAGCCCTACCCTGAGCGTGACTAGGGGTGGCATCGCAAACTCCCCATCTCTTCTTTTCTGTGTATGACAGGGGGTGGCGCCCCAACTCCCCAATTGGCTGTGAGCCAGACCAGGGGCTGCACCTAGAGATTGGGCCTGCCCTCTGCCACCTGGGAGCAGGCCTAAGCCAGCAGGGCATTATCTCCAGAGGGGTCCCAGACTGCGAGAGGGCACAGGCTGGGTTGAGGGACCCCCCTTCCCCCCTGAGTGCACAAATTTTTGTGCACGGGGCCTCTAGTTTTTATATAAAAAACAGAGAAGATATAATATAAAACCTATTGCTTATTTAATACTCATATCGAGAGACATCTTTCTTGCAAAATTTATGCCATATTCATTTTATTCTATGAGGAACTACATTTGAATATAAATTAAATGCACTTTTATCTCAATGTCTAGATTTCAATCTCTTGAAAATTAGCTATTAAATTGAACTAAATGCACTTTTGATATGATTTAAATGCAATTTGATTCTTTTTCAGAGCACACATAACTATGATTATTTTAGTGCACTACAATTATGAGTTAAAAAATGAAAATTTACTTTTCATATCTTCCAGTGACAAAAGAATAGAGAACTCAGAATTCAGAATAATGAATATTTTCCTTAATTATTCTTTTAAATTTAAATTCATTATATTGTAATATATGTGTGAGCCTTATGCCTCATACTCACAATGAGAAGAGTGACATAGCAATTGATGAAAGTGTTGGTGCGATCTGACTATACACTTTACCCAAGCTAACCATGCATTAGTGAGTTTTTATATTTTCTTCTGGTAGTTAGATCATGATAGCTCCTTTTCTGTTGTTGCACCAGCCCTGATAGTCGTAAGGAGATAAAAGTGTTTTAAATGATGTCACATGAAAGATTTGGAGGTTTATTTGTTTTTCTATTAGTCATGCTTGAGCATAGATGTTAGTATTTTCTAGTTTTGATGCATTAGTACTTCACTTCTCTATGTGAGCTGGTGAGACCTAATTATGATATTGTACCAGACCATTAACAAATAATTGTTCTATTATAATTTCAGGCAAAAACAGTACTTAGCATTTATTGTTGAATGAGTGAAGCTGTCAAAAATATATTACATATATGAAAAAATATAAAAGCCATTCTTAAGATCCATAGACTACATATTATTACATGAGAGGTATTTTGTATTAATTTTTGGAATATATACTGGTATATGTACACTTGAAATAATTATAACAGCATTGTTTATTAAAACACATTTCATTTTTAAAATTGAGCTATTAGCTGTTAAATTGGGGACATTATATACATCTGGCTATATTCAGAGTGGCTACATTCTAGGTTGCCTTTTAAGAATCATAGCAAACAAGACAAAAATATAGGTGGTAATTATTTTATTAATTTCATAAGTAATTACATAACTTGCTTTAGTCATTTTATCATATCTAAATTTTTAGCCTAAGACAGATAGATAGAACTTTCACCATTTATAATAGTAATTTTACCTTGTGTATAAATATAATGAAAATCTAATTGCATATTCCTATAGGTTTATCATACTTAATATAAGACAGGTAGGATTAATTAAATATACCCAAAATACTATTAATTCCTATTAGTCACCATTAATATCCTGTATTATAATTAATTGTATGTATATTTAATATTAGCATAATAAAATTATAAGTAATTATATATACAGTTTTATGAATATATTTATATTCAAGTACTTAAGATTTACATTTTAATATCTTCATTTTTCAAAATTCTAATAAGTTTAGATTTCTGAAGTATATAATGTTGTCCATATATAATCAACATAAATGCATCTTTTGTAACATTTTTCCCTTTTCTATAGGCTTAATCTCTCTGTTCATTTGATTTGCATTCATTTTTATGAAATAGTAGCATAAATTCTACTTTCTTCAAGGGCTTAAGTTTTCTGTACCCCTATTTATAGATTTTAAGTTTATAGCCAGTTACCTTGGAAACTTAGGGTGCCCCCTCCCAAAATGTATACACACACTTTGAATAATTATAAAGGCGGTGTTTATTAAAATACATTTCATTTTTAAAATTGAGCTATCATCCGTTAAAGTGCATTTATATTTTTACGGGACACCCTGTATTTAAAGAACGTTTTCTTTTTACTGTTGTTTTTTGTCATATCATAAAACTACCTTTTTTCTGCTTCATCTACTGCTTCAAGCACTCAGTGATGTAGAAACTGATAAGCTCAGGATCTATTCTGGTGTTTAGTCTGTGTATATGTGTATGTGTGCATGTTTATCTTTTTTGAATGATTAATAAAATTTAATCAAAATTACCTTGTACATAACTTTGCACCACTATTATTATTGAGGGTCTACCCATCTGACTAAGAACTGGATTCCGGGGTTATTTCCTTTTTTAGTAGTATTTTAACTCCTGAATCTGTAATATATAGTATTTCACCAGTGAGATATACACAATATTATAGTAATTTGTATTAGATGGACATTTAGGGTTGTTTTAACTCTGATCTGTTCTATGAGAAATGGCAGGTTGAAATTGCAGATTGCAGAAGAAATGACAAATAATGTAGGTTCTATGGCTGCAATGCCTAAATTTGAATCCCAGTTTCACCACACACTAGTTGTTTGATATTGGGCAAGCTACTGAATGCTTTGAGACCTCTACAAAATGGGAATAAAGCCACCCACTTCATAGAGTTATTATGAGTTAATTCTTATAAGTACCTAGAACATATGACTAATGTACATTATAGATCGAACCAACTAACTTGAGAAGCATTGATCTTAAACTTTAATTAAAACTTATGGTAATTAATTGTTGATGATCTGTAGAGAAATTTAATTTACATATATAAATTAGTAATCTGTGTTTTAGTGTCAATAAACTCAGTTACTGGGCTGCATGAATACCATGCATTTATTTTTCAGCCACAATTTTATGGCAACGTATATTAAATTTATATATTTTTATAAAAGAACCTTAAGGAGCTTAATTATTTTTAGATGTCCTTGCAAACAGTCCACTTCTATTGCATACCTCAAAGCTTTATGCACATAACTACTTCACAATGCTTTTGATGTTTTCAGATTCTTACTTTATCAAAGACACTTATTAATTAACTTAGAGTCTTAGAGTGTGTTATCTACGTTATGGTTTGAGGCATGCATACTTGAACAGAGCATTAGATTTTAACTCATATCACTTAGGGCATTTGTTATTTGATATTACATTTTCTAGTCAACTCATTTGGGAGAAGAAAGTAAATGACTTTTGAGTTGAAAACGGAGTTGCTAGTTAGCTAGTTTGAGATTATCAATTGTTTTGTCCAAATAAATGCTAATACCTTAAGTAACTTGTTTTTTTATCTTTATTTTTATTGTTGACACTATTACAGATGTCCCCATTCCCCCCAACCCTTTGCCTACCTCTAACCAGCTCCTGCACCCACTTCCCTGTGGCCATCGCCACACTATTGCCTGTGTCTATGGCTTATGCACATATGGCTAATCTCTTCACCTTTAGTTGAGCTTCCCCTACCTCCCTCCCCTCTGACAGCTATTGGCTTTGTTGTTGTTGTTGTTTATAAAAACTGGCAAGTCATTATTTATCACTAGTGCTACCTTGAAAAATTTCTTCACCTGAACTTCAGTTTTCCCAATACAACATGGGGCTATGAAATTTTACTTTGCAGAATTCTTTATATCTGACAATCATAAAACATACTTAACAGAGGTCAACGGCCTCCTTGGAATATTTTAGTGTGATTTTTAACATGACGCTTTTAAAAGCATTTTTGTTATTTTTGGACATTTTCATGATAAAAGGCAGACATTTACTAGATATGATTACAGCTAGAAGAGCCTTTATTACAATCCTAGAGTATGCTTCATGAATCCTCCTGAGTTATTAGAGGATTCGTGAGGTAGAATAAAAAAAAAATAGGCATCTTCCAAGAGCATTCTCCTAAATATTTAGATATTTGTTCTTCTCTTTATTTGTTATATATGTTGATATAATGGAAAACTATTGCATTTCATTTAAATGTGATAATACATTAAATAATTGCAATATTTTTAATTATATGGGGTCACCAACATGTGAATTCCCCCTTATTTGGAGGAATGACTTATTTCTGCTACTCTAATAATTCATGAGGCACGGTGTTTGGCACTTTTCATTCAGTTTGTCATGCAATCCTGGGCACTCCTGTTATTCACATATAAAAGTAAGGAAATTAAAAATAAAAGTTTATAGAATTTAAGGGCTTGCCAAATATCACTCAGTTATCAAATACAGTTATAAGAGCCAAGATTTGAAGTCAGGTCTTACTTCACAGCCACCAGGCTAAACTACTATATTCTATATCTGTTCATTTTCTAACTCAAGTTTCCATTGAATAGATTATGTTCTTTAAAACTAATCAATGAGTTTGATCATTTGTAGCTACAACAAATTGCTTCTAAAAACACTTTGAACTCTGCAGGAAATGGAAAATTATCACATTGAGAGAACAAGTATGAAAATGTATGTCATTTCAGACAGCTTCATGAAAGAAATTCCTTTAAAACTTTATTCTAATTTCAGTAAAGATCAATTAAAGACAGGATTTTTCAGTCTAATCCAATTTTTTTTAAAATATATATTTTATTGATTTTTTACAGAGAGGAAGGGAGAGAGATAGAGAGTTAGAAACATTGATGAGAGAGAATCATCAATCAGCTGCCTCCTGCACATCTCCTACTGGGGATGTGCCCGCAACCCAGGTACATGCCCTTGACCGGAATTGAACCTGGGACCTTTCAGTCTGCAGGCCGACGCTCTATCCACTGAGCCAAACCGGTTTCGGCAAGACTAATCCAATTTTTAAGTGGAGTCTTAGTATCATATTTTGATATTTTCATTTCTCTTCTTCAGACCGAACTTAATTAATATTGAAAGTGACAGATGGATATAAATACATAATAGGTTAATGGGCTCATCATGAGGACATATTTGTTGTCAATAATTTCTTAGTTATTTCCTAGATTTACTTTAGGCAATGTAGTCTAAAACATCAATGATCTTTCATTCAAATGGTAAATGTTTTAAAACCACAATGTTCGTTTTAATAGTAAATGTATATACTAAATGCCTTGTGTTGAGTAATCATAAATTAGTAACAAACAATTCCTGTGTATAATAAACTGTTTTGTTGAAAGATCCTACAGCTATGAGATACACATGCTAAAAGGTGTGAACCACCATTCCACAGACTGCTTTTATTGTTACATGCCAGAATAATATTGTCAAATATAACAATATTGACTGGTACTTTTCTTTTGGGTGAAGTTACATCCTAGCCCCTAATGATAATGAATCTCAATTAGACAGTGATTAATAATAGCACTCTTTATCGAGTCTTTCCTGTGTGCCAGACACTATGATAAATAATTTACACATAAAGTATCTTACTTAGTTCTTCATTTCCATTCCATAGATGAGGAAACTGCATCTTGGAGAAGTTTAGTAACTTGCCCACTGACAAGCAAGTACATAGTGTGAAGTTGGTTATCTGGCTTCAAAACCGAATACCTTATATGCTGTGTTTTCCTACAGCTTGCAACCCATTACTATTTTATTTTATAAAGAGTAATACTTAGAAGAAATATGAAACATTTCATGAAAATATTAGAGGAGTTTGATGTATAGCTGTTTATGAGTGCAGGCTTCTATATAAGCAAAATAAAATACCTATTTAAAGGGATGATATATTTATGTTATCTTTTAAATGTGTCAATAGGAAATTGACACATTTAAAAGATAAGGAAATTCAGAAAATTATAGAAAATGTTTCCCTAATTATTCAAGGTGTTCTATTTAATATCAAGTCTAATTTCTGTGAAATAGAAATCTAAAAGATTTTATATTTGAAATTGGATTTTGACACTTGAATGAGTAAGAATAAAACAAAACATTGTATGTCTGATTCTGTCATTGTTGCTGGAGGTAACATACAAGACTCAGCAACCCTGGTTGATGTCATAATATTTATAACATAAATATTAGCACTATTGACTATGCACTTATGGTATAAGCAATGCCAAGTTATATCATATTTGAGAGAGTTCATCTAGTTTAGTTACTCTTAGAATCTAATTTGGGGGGAATATTTATGCATGGGATCCATGCCAAGTATATAATGAAGAAAAAGATGATATATATATTACAGTACATATATATGTAAAATGTAATACATAGTAGTATTATACATAACATATAATATAGTAGAGGCCTGGTGCATGAAAATTCATGCACGAGAGTGGGGGACCCTCAGCCCAGTCTGCCCCCTCTCACAGTCTGGGAGCCCTCAGGGGTGGTAGGTGACCCGTTGATCAGGGGAAGGAGATGCTCCATCACACCTCTGCTGCTGCCTCTGCCAGCAGTGCAAGCCTCGGCTGGCCCTGGTTACCGGAGCCTTGGGTGGCCCTGAGCACCTGGAGGGCTGAGGGTGGGTCCGGCCGCACCACAGGCCTGCCAACCCCTTGGAGGGCTGAAAGGACTGGGGAGTTCCAGCAGGGCTGAGGGGAATGGGTGCTGCCATCTTGTGGCTATGGGCATCGCCATATTTGTGATGGAACGATAGTCAATTTGCATATTCCCTCTTTATTAGATAGGATATTCTATCTAATAAAATTATATTTATTTAATTTTAATATTATTTTGTTTTAATTAACAGAAGTTTTGAATTTGTGGAAGTGATTAAATTTTTTTCAGTAAAGTCATTTTGAGTTGGATTATTGTATATAATATTCATAGTAGTTAAAATAACTTGAAAATATCATATTTTTGCAGGTGTCCTTATAGTCAGTAGTGCTAATATCCATGTTAATTGAGAGATAAATATAAAGGAGCCAATCAGTCAGCTACAGAATCAGCTGTAAACAGCTTTCCCACAGAGGTTCAGGATGCTGTTCCCAAGAAAAGGCACAGTTACATGACCTCAGATTAGTTTCTTCCTTATTATTTGATTTTTTGAATAGATTGTTCTTTGTTCTCAAAGTAAAAGGGTGATACATCCTAATATTGCTGTAGCATTTAAAGTTAGATAAGAGCTTATTTAGCAGGGCATAAGATCACCATAAGCCTCTTGTCAGTTTCCACAGAATTCATACATATTTAAAAGGACTCAAAGAAAAATAACCAAGAGGCAAGATAATGAGCCTTTCAAAGCAAATGCTTAATGCAGCTCCACTTTGGCATTAATCATACTGTATGTGAGTGAGGGTCAAAGCAGCTGATGTCAATAGAGAGGATTTTGGTAAAGGCAGAAGGAAAAACTAAGCTAGTGATTTCCGACAGATTGGAATTTAAAAAGTGAGACATGAGGTCACAAAATCAGATTCAGTTTTTAGAAGCACAGTGGGCAAGTTTTAATGACTTCCCAGCAGAGCTTTTTAAGAGAGTCACTCAAATTTAAACCATCCAGACAAACTAAACTTTTTTCTTTAATCAACAGAATAAAAGGTGTAATATTCCAAAGATTAAATGACATTATACATTGCTTTTTTTGAGGTAATGCCACTACTTTGGATTATTAAAGTAGTTTCTTCTAAAAAGGGATTTAAAATCTGTACAGGTTTTATTCAGCATAAATATCACAGATGAGCAATATGCATATATGTGTGCATATATAATTTAAAATAAGTATTTATAAGATAATTTACATAATAAAATATAGATACTTTTCATTTTTATAAGGCTTTAAAAATATTTCTATAAAGTCTATGCCCTGAGCTTACTAAATCCTTTTGACAAATTCTGAGAGGCAATGAAGTCTTTTCAAAGTCCATCAACTTCATCAAACCACTCACACTCTACACAAAATAAAAAACTAGGAGGAAGACAAGGAGCAGTAAAAGAAGGAGGAGGAGGAGGAGGAAGAGGAGGTGGAAGAAAAGGAGGAAGAGGAGGAAGAGGAGGAGGAGGAGGAAGAGGAGGAGAAAGAGGAGAACAGAAACAGGAACACAAAATCTTGTGTATTATACAAAATAGTTACTGGTCACTTCTCTTGCTCAAGTGTTAAACAAGTTTTATTTTTCTCAGGATTTCTTTTCAGATATATTTACTATTATTTAATTTGGTTGTTTACTGGAAGTTTTCTTGGCAAGGTATCTTCCAAAGACTAGTGAGGGCTCAAAGATTATAAAATGTATATGGTCTCAAAAAAAAATGTATATGGTCTTTGCTTCATGGGTTTTACATTCTAATATGGCTTTTTATAAGTAGTCATGAATTTGGACAATATTGGCATCTAGAATAAAATCATACCTATATAAAATGGCTACTTAAAGGTTAATGCCATAGTTCTGTGCTGAAATAACCCTTAGAGGCCCTGGTCCTACTTTTTTAGACTGTGAACATGTTTATCTATATATTCATACATACTATTTCTTGAAAATAAATGTAATTGGATTTATTGATAATGTTATGTGCTTGAATAATTTTAGGCACTATTATATATTTATTTATTGTTTTATTCTAGTAAGCTAATGTTGCAGTCTTTATATTCACAATTCCACCAATTAGTCCACACAAGCATCCAGGGTTTTTGTAGTCTTCTATTGGACTTTCTGTCTATAGTTATCCCTAACTTCTCAGCAATCTCAGGTTCACAATCTAGCTTTTGAGATTTCCACATGATAGGACCCTTAGCCACATTTCTAGCCTCAGTTATTTGCTATTGTATTTTTAGTGCATAATGCTTTATTTATTAGGTGAAGTAATTCATAAAGAATAAAAAGATGCCTTACTCTACTTTATGAATATCTAGAGTTTTCAAATAATGTTAATGAAAGATTCATTTTTCTTTTGTTACAGAATTATACAAAATTATGATAAAATAAAATAATATTTAAATATATTTTGTATTTCTTGGAACATAGGAAGGACTTCATAGTGTACAAAATCCTCACAGTACTCTTGAAAATTAGGCACATTATGACTAAGTATTCTAATTTATAGAGGGGAAACTTTATGATAGATAAAGGGACTTTTCCAAAATTCCTCCCCCAGTAAATGATTAACCAGTAATAGATCCCAGAACTCCTGACCACAAATCCTTCCTCTTTTTCTATGAAAGCTAGGGTGAACATATGTCCCAATTTTTCCAGGAAAGCCTCACTTTAATGCCTGGTATCCTGGATTGATCATTAATTGTGCTCTCTTTCACTCTCAGTAGTGTCAATAAATTATAAGGTCATCATAACTGTAGCTCACAGTGAGAAATAAGAAAAAATATATAAAATATATCAAAGATGTTGTTTTAATGCCATTGTTGTTCAGATCATATTAACTTATGACCACTAATGATCTAACAATTTCCTCTTTTAAATAAGTGATGGGATAGAATGCTTACCATGTAAATATTTATTACTACTTTGATATAATTCCTAAGTATTTTATACTAGTGGCCTGTTGCATGAAGATTCACACAATAGGCCTTCCTTCCCCTGGCTGCCAGCACCGGTTTTCCTCCGGCACCCGGGACCTAGGCCTTTGTTGCCTAGGCGGCAGCAGTGAGACTTGGCTTCTCTGCTCTGGATGCTTCCAGCCCCTCCTTTTTATTTCCAGCTCCTCGAGCAGAGGCTAGGGCTGGCTGCTGGAAGCCTGGGTCACCTCTGGCAACCCAGGCCCCAGCCACTCCTTGAGCGGAGTACAGGGCAAGTGGGAAGCTTGGCTTCCTCCATCACTGGGAGCAACCCAAGCCTCCTGCTTGCTCCAGCTCCATGGCCACCACCATCTTCAGTCATCTTCAGTCTTTGCTTCATGCCTGTGTATACAAATTAGCTGCCATATTTGTTGGGCTAATTTGCATAGTGGCTCTGATCCTCTGGTGAGTGTAGCGGAGTGATGGACTGATGGTTAATTTGCATGTTTCTGTTTTATTATTGTAGATATTATTTGAGACTACTGAATAATAGATGAGCATTTCTAAAAGTTGTATAAATAATTTTAAGATGTTACAATACGTAAAAATAGAACCATAATAGATCTGAACTAGTCAAGTTTGATGTGCAAGCCAGCAGCTGTGATGGAGAAACTGACTCTCTTGTTTTGTTAACAACTGAGTCAGGTTGAGTAAGAAAGGCTACTTCTATTCAAGCAGAATACAAGTTTGATTAGAAGAGCACAAAATGGGCATTAGTCTGTGTTTCTTCTATAAATTAATAATAACTGACCACCAAACTAGCATTTTTCAAGTTTTTTTTGGATCAGATAACTTTAAAACTGATGGTCTGAAAGCTGAGTGTATTTTGACAGATGCTCATTTTCTTTTGTAGTTCATGGATTTCTCTACAGAAATGAACTCTCAACATTAATAATCTTGACTCTTTTGTCCAGTTTCAAAAATCTATGCTGTTTAGAAATCTGTAATTATAGTTACTGTTCTGCAGCAAATAGCAGACTGCTTTAATGCTTCTCAATAGCTTTCAAAGCAGTTTTTTCAAGAATGTTATTTCTAAATGTGAAAAGATGTGAAAAGGTTAAGATCTGTTCAGATTTATCAAGCCCAAATTATGTACATAATATATATGTGAGATATAAGATGTGTGTGTGTGTGTGTGTGTGTGAATGTATATGAATATGTGTGTAAAGGGCACATGAGCCTACCAAAGAACGTGGAGAAAATTGCTTCTGACAATCCTATTATGAAAAGCACAGGAAAGGAATGGAAAATCTATCAACATGCCTATTCAAAAAATCATTTAAGTAAATCTGGTTTGGAATAAGACACTAATATAACTATTTTATATCATTACAAATAACTAATTTGATGAAAAAAGTATACATCTATATAAATAAGTTTATTGTATGTTAAAACTGGAAATATTTCAAAGAGAATATAAGAAACATAGATCCATGCAGCATCACTTCACTTAATGTGATTGAAGTGAAAATCAATAGTGAGCTATTTGAATACAATTTTACAGCTTTGATTCCTTCAACTGTTATTGGAGATTCTACCATATGTAATACTGTAATACTCCTTGATTAGTTGTGTTCTTAAAATTAGTGTATATTCTTCACTGTGCTGAAGTCCATTTAGAAAACCCAGTGTAATGGACACAGTAAAAAGTTTGGTAAAAGTTATTTTAAGATTTTTATCTCATTCTCTGATTTTCATTACATTAGATTTTCTATCCAGAGAGGTCATTACAGTTTGAGGGAAATGCTTGACAACATAGTGAGTGAGGCATAATATTTCAGATGATGGAAAATATTTTTTATGGCTACTGCAATCAGCTTTACTTCATTTTTATTGTATTTGATCATTATGGCCCAGTAATTCACTAATAATTTTTGTAGGTAGCCAAAAAATGTAACTTTCACTAAAATCATTTTTTAATATATTTTATTGATTTTTAGAGAGGAAGGGAGAGATGAAACATCAATGATGAGAGAGAATCATTGATTGGCCGCCTCCTGAACACTCCCCACTGGGGATTGAGCCTGCAACCCAGGCATGTGCCCCCGAACAGAATCGAACCTGGGACCCTTCAGTCTGCAGGCAGATGCTTTATCCACTGAGTCAAACCAGCTAGGGCTCACTAAAA
>NW_006300376.1:5757531-5794297 GCF_000327345.1 Myotis davidii | reverse complement strand
ACACTCTTCATGTGCAGGATGTGCACAAAGCTCTTTTTCATGTGCTCTGTGTATTAATTGTACAGTGTTAATTTTGTAATTGCCAATATAAAACAGAACCTCACTAGTGATAAGAAAGAAGTTATAGTTGCTCAAAATTAATCATCATAATTTGCATATGCTATGCCCTCATCAGAAAGTGCTTGCTTTGGAAAGCAGACACAGAGGGATAGACTTGTTTAGTTGGCTTTAGTGTTATCTTGGTTCCCTGGATATGCTTCTCCACAGATCTGTGCCCCTTGTACTTACTCACTAGGGCTTGGACACGGATTTGTAGTGCTGAATCACTACTAAGAAACTCAGTTTCCTCCATCATTGGTCTATTTTTGATACATGTTGCCAAAGGTAAAAGTTCCCAATTTTTCAAATATCTTGAATTATTTTTAAACCTGGGATTTAACTCTATTGAAAAAATGACTTTCAGATATATTTCTGTTTTTCTCATATTTAGCTCCTTTAACAGGTAATTAAGGGTAGCTAGTTGTGCTTTCTTTTACATATTATTTTACAGAAATTTTTACAGCATGCTAAAATTATTAGCAGTTTCATTCTTTTAACTATGTAAAAAGCCAAACATCTAAAAAGAAAACTAACCAAACAACTCCCCTTTTTAAAAAGCTATTTTAACTATTTTAGGTTCTCACATTTCCATGTTAATTTTAGAATCAGCATGTCAAAGTCTATAAAAATGCCAACTGAAAATTTCTGGGAATTGCATTGAATTTATATATCATTTGGTTAAGGAATGAGGGGAATTTACATCTTAGAATATCAAGACTTTTGATAAATGCAGTATATATCTACATTATTAATGTGTTTAGTTTGTCTCAGGAATGCTTTTTAGTTTCAGTGTCTAGGTCTTACATACATTTTGTTACAGTTATCTATAAGTAATTTGAAAAGCAGAGATGGAAAAGATGAGGAGGAGAAAGCATACTTTTTGGAATGATGACTTGTGTACAGGCAGAATAGATGCTCAAGCAACAACATAAAGGAGTTAATACAGGAGGGAGCCGTTCTGATAATATATAAGGAATTTGAGGGAACCAACAAGGCTTCAGTAAGGGTGGAGGCAAGGCTGACTACAGAACAAGTAATGATGGGTTTCCATGATTGTGTAGAATAGGAAATGTTTTCTAGGGACATAATGAGGTCGACAAAAATGATAAGCAACAAAGGAGACTAGTGAGAGGATTTGAATTCCAAAAGTAGATTTGCCTCTAAAAAAAAGAATACAGTATACATAAATATTACATAGCTTACATAATGTTACTTTGACTTCTCCAACTGTAAAATTTTCTAAATGTACCTATCTGTTCAAAATGATTTTATGTGTTGTAACAAATTCAGGGTAGACTCTTAATGAATTATAGTGAACCTTACTGAAAGTGGTGAGTGCTTCAGGACTTTGAAAAATAACAGGCTACTCTAGAACCATGTATATCCAGGACCATCACTATCCTATATAATAAAAGGCTAATATGCAAATTGACTAAATGGCAGAACGACCAGTTGCTATGATGCCCACTGACCACCAGGTGGCAGACGCTCAATGCAGGAGCTGCTCCCTGGTGGTCAGTGCACTCCCACCGGGGGAGTGGGCCTAAGTCATCAGATATCCCCTGAGGACTCCCAGACTGTGAGAGGGTGCAGACCAGGCTGAGGAACCCACCTGAGTTCACAAATTTTGTGCACTAGGCCTCTACTTGTAATATAAAACAATTATTATGAAGTATTGCATTATACATAATATTTTTATATTAGCATTTTTATATACATGCACGTGTAAATTATACATATGTACATAGTTATAGCTAAATAATTCACAAGAACTAATTCCTACTATAAATTACAGGAGAGAAGGTTTAGATGATATTATCCTATATAATCCTATATAATAAAATCATAATATGCAAATCGACCAAACGGCCAAACAGCTGAATGACCATGCTGACACCCACTGGCGCCAGGCCAGCCAAAGCGGATGAGATGTAATTGGTGGGGGGCCTGGCCATCAACCCATGGTCGCCTGCAGAGATAGGCCCAGACCACCCACAGGCAGGCTGTAGTAGGTGGACGGGGCCTCCATCTGCAATGGAAGCCTGAGTCCTGGGTGCTGGAGGAAAGCTGGTGCTGGCAGCCGGGAGAAGGAAGACCTACTCTTGCATGAATTTCATGCATCGGGCCTCTAGTTTAAAACTAATTCCACAAAGGATTATTTGTTTAAATTGATTGAAAAAAATTAGCCCAGAAACTTATCTTGAAAAATGTACATCTAGTCACATATTACATCAGTTTTTGTTTTTGAAATTTTTTGGTCACGTAGATATTTACTCCATGTTCTCTTAACACAAAAAATGAGGTAGATGGGGGAAAATTAACTGGGGAATTCATATGCATATATGCATAACACATGGTCAAAGGCAAGAGTGTAGTGAAGACCTAGGAGGGGGGTTGCTGGGATGGAGGGGGACACAAAGGGGACATCTGTAATACATTCAACAATGAAGATAAATTTTAGAAAATGATAAAGAATTGGGAGATGGAACTAACAAACCTTTTTTTTTTTTTTAAGTATTTCAGTACTATGGGCTTACTTTTGTTTATTCTTTTATGAACAGTGCCCCACTTCATTATAATGGTTATTTCTGGAAGAGCTTGTACATGCACTCTTAAGTTTATTTGGTCTCTGCTTGCATTTGTTTGTATATAAAAGATTGTGTACATCTTCAGAAACTGTAGCTCTATAATTGTATACTATTGCTGTTTCTAGCTTAGATCAATGTGATTTAAAAAAAAAAAAAAAGCTCTTCGTTCATCTACACTTCACTTTCTTTGAAATGCCTCCAACAGACACTGTTAAAGAGCAGGAATTTCCATAATTGAGCATCGACCCATGAACTAGGATGTCTCTGGTCAGGGCACATGCCTAAGTTGCAGTCCGATCCCCAGCAGGGGGCATGCGGGAGGCAGCTGATTGATGTTTCACTCAATGAAACACATCTCATTGATGTGTTTCTATCCTTCTCCCTTCTTCTCTTTCTAAAACCAATTAAAAAATATTTTAAAAAAGAGGAGAAAATTCTCTTTTCCTACTGGCAGCAATAAAGAGATTGATATAGACTTCAGGCCTTTCAGTGGAAGACAATGACTTCCAGATTAATTACTACCTAAAGCATCCTATTGAGAAAAATTCATAAATCTCTACTTTACTTCTCTGAATTTTTCTGTATAACTTCCAAGTGTCTGCCATGTATGGGTTACATTTACACATTCAAGAACACTGTATATGATTTTAGGTCGGAAATTGTATGACTGTGCATCAGATACCTAGATAAATAGGCACATGCAAGCTCCTAAGGAAAATTTACTAAAAATCATTATTTTATTTAGAATACTTTGGAAATTATGAAATGTAAGAGCAGACATGTGTGCATATTTGATTACTTCACGTGTGCAATAAATAGCTATAGCTTTATTGTAAGTTAAGCTATATATATTTTTTAAATGGCAATGTACTAGGAAATATTTGAAAGAAAAGTTAATTTTTAATTAATTATTTTAGTAATAATGGAACGTGTGTTCTAAAAGTAACTACCAATACTTTAAAAATTCTATGAGGCATTCTAATGGCATTTTATTTCCTTTGAAATAAATATTCAAACATTGTGGGTTTCTTTCCTGTAAAATTATTTTAAGGAATAGTTTTCAGTGTGCTATATGCCTCAACTTTTTAAGGCATATAATTAATTTTGCTGTGGCTTCATTCAAATAGATATCTAAGGGGTGGCATTTGCTTAGGCAAATTAGTTGGTTGTACTAGCAGGTCTGATACCTTTATCAAGTCAAAAAGATGTCATCAGCCAAAATTTAGGGCTGAAGTCAGTCAAACTGCTATCTAGAAACTTGTCTTTACCATCTGGTTTGATGCCTTCTTGGCATCTTTTTGATGGATGGTGTAACAGGAAACTCTCCATCAGCAAAGGTAGCATTCCTCAGCATCTGCAAATTCATAAGAATCAGCAACAGGCTCCTGGTGAAGTAGTGTGACATCCACCTCAGCAAATGCTGGGCTGATGCTCACTGGAAAGACAGCTGCCTCTTCCTGTGGCAACTGCTCTTTTTGGGCAAACACTAACATTCTTACTCAGAGCCTGCATTTCATCCTGGGGACTCAAACACCTCTGTGCCACCCTGGAAATGGATGCTGTTACATCTCATGTAGGCATCTATTCTTCGGCTTTCCTAACTGTGTGAGGGGCACTGGTTCTCTGTGTCAACTGTGGGAGTTATTACCTGTCAACCAGTTTGGGAAAGAAGATGAGGTACATGCCACACATACTCCCACCTAAACCAGTGCATAGCTCTCTCCTAAATTATCCTCAACCTGTTCGTTGTTATTATTCTTCATTGTCTATTTAAATCATTTAATTGCTTCTAGATCTACTATGAACTGTCTTCATGGTTGTGTTTTTCATACTTTAGTCAGTGTTTTATATCACTTTTTTCTTGGTACCTCAACTGAAACATCCAATTTTACTTCATGTTACTACACAGATGTTAAAAAGATTGCAGACAGATTTAGTTTATATATAACTATTTGTCTATAAAATAAATAGAAACAGAATAAATAAAAAACCTCTAAAGTTAAAAAAGACTATGTGTACTAATACCATAGATTATATCCAGCATGAATGACATTCCACAAAGGGAACGCCTCAGGACACCGCCTTTGATAATGTGATTGCTAGAAAATATTCACAGAGCTTTCATTATGGAAATAATGTTAGAACACACTTACATGCACAAATATCAACCAGCTCCTTTATTTTATAGCTATCTCTGCCTTTACAACAACAACAACAATAGTGTATGGATAAATATACATTTTTTACTCCAAATATTTTGATTTAATTTCAAATGCAAAATTTTCCCTAATAGGACATAAAAGTGTTAATAATGAGAGTATTTAAAAAAGATATAGTATAGCCCAGCCAGTGTGGCTGGTGTGCACCAAGAGGTCGCTGGTTAGATGCCTGGCCAGAGCACATGCCACGGTTGCAGCCTGCATCCCCAGTAGGAGAGGTACACGAGGTACCTGATCCATGTTTCTCTCTCATTAATATTTCTCTCTTCCTCACCTTCTTCTTCTGAAATAAATAAAAACATATTCCAAGTAAGTAAAATAAAAGGATATATTATAGTCAATAATGGGATAAGTTTGCATGGTGAGAGAGGATTAGTAGAATTAGCTACTAATATAACTAATATTCTAATATTATAACTAATATAACTAATATTCTAAACCAGTTATTATTAATTTTAAAGAGATATAGTATAACATCTGAAGGCAATTCTTAAAAACATTTAAAATGCAAGCAAATTTTAAATTAAGTGACTACTTTGAAGGTACAACAGACATTTGGATGTATTGATTTGACACTGTCCATATAAAAAGAAGTTATTGTTCATTTTCTCTTTATAGAGTACTATGTGCCTTCTGGAAATGGTCACAATCAGTTTTATGGAAAGTAAAAATTTAACGAATACATTCTAGAGAAAAAGACTAATGCTTTTTATGAAAAACCTCTTTTTGTGGCAGGATAGAAAATCTAGCTGTAAAAATAATGACTAAACAGTAAGAGTTCAAATAATATTGCATTGTATCTTAGATATTTTTGGTTATTATTACTTCCACAGGTACTAAGTTTCAAAGTAAAGTACTTTGTTTTCCTAGAATACTTAAATGCAAAATTATTATTACATATAAATACTGAAGGTAAATTAGACCCTCATTTTTACTTTCTCTGATAGTAATTAAATAGATAAAATGATTCTCTCAAAAGCTGAATAATTATGTATATACTATATTATATATAAAAAATTATGTTTACTGAACTTTGTTTCTCTTCAGATATTTTATATTATTTATACTTCAAATTTCACTAATGCTATTAATCAACTTTCATTTAGGCAATTTCTAATTTATATTTTTAATGCTCATTAGTGAAAGTGGAAGTGACGACCTGGAATTTTACTCTTTTGTCTTTTTAGAGATTGCTTGACATTTTTATTCACATTTCTATGTTAGGTTTAATATTTTCATTTTGCACCATATTTTCAGTTGCTGTCTCTTTTATTGGACTAAATTCATCCATATCTAATTTCATGCATTTTTAGTTGCAGATGAGTTCCCATGCTTATGTATTGAGAAGGTTGAATTATGGTTGTAATTTTTGAAGTGACCTTGAAACTTCAACTCAATCCAAAAAGAATTTCCAATTTTAAAAAGTTGCTTTTGTGAGTATGAGTCACTTTGTGTGTTTTTTGTTTTGTTTTGTTTTTAATATATTTTTATTGATTTCAGAGAGGAAGGGAGAGGGAGAGATAGAAACATCAATGATGAGAGAGAATCATTGATTAGCTGCTTCCTGCATGTCCCCTTACTAGGGATTGAGTCTGCAATCCAGACATGTGCTCTGAACCAGAATTGATGCTCTATCCACTGAGCAAAACTGGCTAGGACCAGTTTTTGTTTTCTTCACTTGTTTCAACCACAATATGGCCAGGCTGATGCCAACACATTTAAAGATTAAAAGCTATGGATATAAATATATCAGAAAATGTTCTTGGTTTTTATAAGTATAGATAGATTTAAATATTTATCCAAGCAATCTATATTGTTTTTAAGTTTGTTGATATTATATGACATAAATATACATTCAGGCTTGAATATTTCCTTCAGCAGTTCCATAATAACTTTATGTATAATTTATAGATAATACCTCTAAGAATACTTTTTCTTTTTAGTTTTTATAATTAACTGTATTTTACTTTCATTTTAAATGAGTCCTTTTACTATAATTTGACAAATCACTTATGTACAATTAACTAGGTAGCATTCCAAAATAAACTCGATAAAGCAAAATATGCCCTTTGTTCAATGAACTAGAAGGAAGATAGATAGGTTTTTCAGTTTAATAGTTGTTCCTTATTCTAAAATTTGATAACACTGGCTGGTTAAATAGAAAAATACACTCACACTCACATGCACACACATATTTCCTGTAACTATACTTTGGAAGTCTGGTTTATTCATTTGCTTTTTTAAAATTTTTAAATATACTGCTGTGTATTTGGTAATCCACTCTAAAAATATGAGCAACTATCTGAAATAGAAGTTGAAAGTTCTATGGATTATATAGAAGGTTATTTGTGATTAAAGAGGGTTAGAGGATTGACCTATTTAGAAAACAACATAGGTCTCTCATATAAAAAGCTTGATAGACTTAATCTACTCTTCCTGAGTGACCGTGTCTGTGGAGAAAGAGGTCTGGCACCAGCATCCCTATTATGAACATCCTGAACAAAAGTAAAGCTTAAGCTCTGCAAGCAGACATAAAATGGAAAGAGACAATCAGACCCTTTATCCACCCAAATGTGGGGCTCTAACTCAAAGATGGGAGTTATAAAAAAATAAAATAGAAAGTAGTTAGGTACCAAATTGACTACCTTGATCGAAGAGAAGAAAATTAATTACCAATATGATTGAGACAGTACATAAAAGATAACTCAAACATCTATACTAAATTGTAATGATTATTACATACTAGGAAGTGATGAATACTAATTAGAGGGATAGCTACATAGACTTTGCTATTTCTACTCTAAGTATATACAGAAGCTTCTAGTAGAGTTTTGTGTCAAATAAAGGATGAGGTCATGTGGAAAGTAATTTTAGTTAAATACATAAGTGTTAAGGTTAGAATACATGCCGGTTGTTTCTCCCACTGCCTTTGATGGAGGACAGTATACAGTAATAAAATCATATCACTGTCTTATCTATTCTTATTAGCACTGCCACCTGGAAGGAACCCTATGCTGCCAAATGGTAGATACTTATTTGTGTTTGTGTATATTGGCCTGGGATTTGGATCATTTTTAGCCTCTAGGTGCTTAAAATATTCTTCCTACATTTCCTCATGGGTTTAAGTGGGAGATGAACAGGTTGTCAGCATATCACACATGCACTCATATACTCAAACTATTCTTATCACACTCATAAGATTAAATTTAGCTTTATTGAGGAATCACTTAACACATGCTTGAAATGATCATTTTTGGAAATTAACTTCAAAGGATGGTTCTTGAAAACTATTTAAATCAATCATACTATGCACAGAATTCTGTTTTTTCTCTTTTTTTGTATTTCTATTAGATTTTGTTGTTGTTGTTCTTTGGGTTTCATTACATATATTATTCTTTTGTGGAAGTATTTTGGGTGTTTCTTCTTAAATTTATTATTGTTTAATTAGTGAGCCAGAATCTATTGTCTTGCCTCTATTTTGTTTCATTGTATAGTAATTTAGAAAATATATTTTGGTTTATCACTAAATTACTGTCTCAAATAACACAAAAGACTAATTACAGAAAAACAATTTTAGCAAAATTGTGTATACTGTTATAAGTCACAGCAACTTGCTTTAGCATATAAATTAACAGTCTGCCTTAAACCTTGCATTGAGATGTTTAATTACCCTAAAATCTCACTTTTCTCACCTTTTTGATGGATTTCACATAACCTATCCATCAGGGATATGAGAGTTTAAATAACACTGTGTACTTAAAGTGCTTAACACAGCATTTTGCGCATAATAAGTTCTCAGTCAACAGTAGTTCTTTAAAAGCTTCTAAGAATATGTGTTATTTCTGTTATCAGTAGCAATATTGAACCAAGTCTTCCTTTAATAAATTACAATGTTAGTGGAAATTATCCCATTATTTAAACATAGCTGCATAAAAATGAGATTTAATACATTTTCATGATTGATCTGATAGATCCTTCAGCTATCTACACTAATAAAAGAGAAAGATGCAAATTGACCGCACCTTCATGACACCCACCAGCCAACCAGGAGTGAATATGCAAATTAACTGAACAAAGATGGCAGGCTAATTTGCATACGCAGGCGCTGAGGGCCTGGGGCCGGGGTGGGTTGCCTGCATTGTCGCCATGGCGGGAAGGCGGAAAGGTGGCTCCAGGCTGGAGTGAAGTGATGCCAGCAGCCAGGGGAAAGAAGGCCCAGTCTTGCATGTATCTTCATACATCAGGCCTCTAGTTCTATAATAACTTTATGTATAGTTAATACATCTCAGAAATAATAATAAAGGTATTATTGCATTTTCTTGGGATGAATCTTTAGCTATATAGTTTTGATAATAACCTGGTGTTTCATAGCTAATTGCCTTTTATAATTTCATTAATGTACTCTGCTCATTTGTTGAAACATTTACAGAGTACCTTTCTGCCAATACTCGTACTAGGTACAAAGATATACCTAACACTATGACTCAACAAGAGTCATAAAGAATACAGAAATGAACTAATAGAATATATAATTAAAAACTGCCAAGATTGTGTATATGTATATGAGGACATTGAACCTGTCTAGGGAGGCACAGGGAACATGCCAACTGAGTCTGCCTTATCAAGAAGAATTCATCAAAACCCCATTAATGTTTGCTAATTATATCAATTGGGTTAACTGGCCAAATTGCTATGAAGGGGAGGATAGGAATGTAGATCCTGTTAGAACGAAGTTTGTTAAAGAGGAATAAGGAAGACATAGACAACTGAACTTTGCCTGTTAAAGTTTTGTAACCTGTGTTATTAATCCCCTTTCATCTTAGGAGTAACAGGGAGTTATACATGTCAGTTAATTAAGTATGGTTTGAAATGGCCCGGTTTGAGATTTAGAAAGACTATTTTGGGTGAAAGAAAGTTAACTAGAGGAAAGGCAGTTAAGATCTAAAAGACTTAAATATGCTTAAATGTTGTCAGGTAAAGGGAGTTTTGAGGGGGGGGAAAAGTATGTGGTGGAATCCAAACCATAAAATGAAGGACTCTCTATGGGATAAAGGGTACCAGACAGAAAGAGAAGAGAAGAAATTACAATATAAAAAGAGTTTTGCTGTAAGGCTTTGGATTGGTCTTTGACTCTGTTCCCATACATGTTTTATTTTTTTTTTCTCTGAAACAAAGTCATATCCTGAGGTTTGCATCATCTCTCAATAAAGTTTAGAAAACCTAGAACAGGTTCTGGCAAGGTGACAGACAATAATTTGTTCCGATAATTTGACCAGCAACACTGTGACTGATTTGAATCTTAAAGGAATGAGCACTACTTCCTCTGATTTTCTTCATCCCACCTCTCATCAATTAGGTTACGCCTCAGCTGTCACACCATTTTATAATTCTTAGTTTACTTGTCACGCATTAGGAGACTTTAAGCTTTGTTAGGACAGGGGCATGATTCGTTTTTGGTTCATCTCTGCCTGTTCAGTGTCAGACATGGTCATTACACCAAGCTGGTGCTCCGTCAATATGGGAATGAAATAATGAGTAAATGAGTAAGCAAGTGCAGCATCCATAGGATGAGCTGAGATTTAAAACAAGCCTCCCCTGTCCCTGAGTCTCCCTTTGTGGAAAGGTCTCAGGCGATAAGCCATGCAGATTAATGATGCTCTTTCAGCAAGGGCTCATGATACTTTTGCGAACCTGGCTCAGTAGGGTTATTAGGTCAGGTTACAGGGAGGTAGGGGAGGAGAGGTAGGATGTTTCCATATTCCCAAAAGCTATAAATTATACAAAAAATAAAGGCATAGATATAGGAATGCAGTGACTTATGTGGCAGTCCTAGCATAGAGTTACTATGTTTCTCCATTGATTGATTACATAAACTTGCAATATAAGTAAAATCTGTTTGTTAAAATCAATTTATGAATTTTCTCAGTTATTCCTTGTAACATTCCCCTGCAATTGGCAGGAAAACTTTTTATTTGATAGGGCCAAGAAATTGTGGCATATTCAAGGTACTCCAGTGACCAAATGAAATCAGGTTTTCTAATTTTATTTAAATTTGGCAAAATGACAATAAAATATATTGCTGATTACTATTATTTGTAACAAAAAACAACAACAACTGACCCAAAACATTCAAGATATCTCATTTAAGGAATTAAATGTAGTGACTGGAGACTGTCAGTGATTTTATAGAGTGCAGGATGAACTATATAATACTGGTTAAACTCCCAAAAGAGGGTAACTGCTTTAACTGCACCAAATGGTTTTAAACTTGTTTCCCACCATATTATGCTCGTTTATTTCTTGACGCTCTCTTATTCCTTGCCTAACTCTCAGTAACACCAAGAAGAGCAATTCCCTCTGTTCCATTGCCCTTCCCTTCAGATATCCTGTTTTAAGAGTTTGCAGATGCTTTCAGATAAAACTGCTAGAATTATTCCAAGGACTGACAGGTTTGCTAACAACCAAATGTTTACAGATCACTGCACTAGCCTCAACTCCACCTTTGCTATGAACCACATATGGCTTCAGTCCTGTTTTCCCGAATTAACTCTAATTTCCTAATGACCAAGGTCAGATCAGTCCAGATAGGGCTCAGCTGTTCTTACCTAGCACATATGTTCCAGTATTGTTGGTAATTTATTTACTGTAATAAAATATTAAAATGCAAATCTCAGCCAAATTCTCCTTTATCAACAGAGACCTTGGTATGGGCTTTATTTCAAACCACATATTAGGAAATATTACCTGTGACTTTTTCATAACAAAATGAGAAAGATTATTATGGCATTTTAACAAAATATTGAAGTTAACATTAGAAATAAAATTGGACATGTGGAATTCATTGAAAATGAATAATTTGAGTAAGTGCCAAATATGACCAAATATGAAAAATAATAAAAAATTACTTGCTTTTTAAAGATATTTCACCATATTTATTCTTTCACCAAATTTTAACTAATTTTACCAGACATTATAGTTTAGGAGCTGAAACATTTTTTTCATTAATAGTTTTAGGTAAAAAGAAGTGAATTCTAATATAAAGTACTTTTTAGGTTTCTTCAAGATGCTTTGGGTATTGTACCACCTGCTTAACTTTATTAAAGAATCTGAGTTGCAGACAAGATAATATTATATACTAGAGGCCTGGTGCATAACATTCCTGCACAAGGAAGGGGTGTCCCTCAGCCCAGCCTGCACCCTCCTCAATCTGGGACCCTTCACAATCTGGGACTGCTGGCTTCTAACCACTTGCCTACCTGCCTGCCTGATTGCCCCTAACTGCTTCTGCCTGCCAGCCTGATCGCTCCCTAACTGCTCCCCTGCTGGCCTGATTGATGCTTAACTGCTCCCCTGCTGGCCTAATCACCCCCAGCTGCCCTCCCCTGCCAGCCATCTAGTGGTGGCCATCTTGTGGTGATGTGAGGGTAGCCATCTTGTGGCTGCCATCTTGTGATGATATCACAGCAGCCATCTTATGACAACACCATGTGATGCCAGCTAGTCTTTTATTATATAGGACTAGATGCCCAGTGCACGAAATTCATGCACATTAAAAGGGAATTAATTGCCTGAACCGGTTTAGCTCAGTGGATAGAGCATCAGCCTGCAGACTCAAGCGTCCCAGGTTCTATTCCCGTCACACAATAACAAGATATAACTAAGATATGATATAAAAACAACAAAAACATGATATAAAAAAACATTGATAAAAACAATGACTGATAAATTGATTAAACTTATTCTAGTATCTCCCTGTACACCACATTAAGAGTGAAAACACTTTCAGAGTGCTTGACTAATTTCCCTTGTGATGAAGTATTTAGAACTTTAACTGTAATGTCACATGCTCTTCAAATTCAAGAGAAAGCCACATATAACTGACCATGGTTCAGGTAGGAATATTCCTACTCTGTCTAGAGTTTGTCCTTGTGATTTATTAATAGTCATCACAAATGCTGGCATCACGGGAAACTGTCATCGAATCAATTTAAATGGGAGGCCAGTGTTAGATAGGGACAAGTTAACTCTTGGAATCAGAACAACCTCTCCCTCTACAGATCCTGTTAATACTTCAGCTTCAATAATGTTAGGTCATAATCTTTTGATAATAAACCTGGTACCATTACAAAGACCCCATTTACTATTAAGATATTTCAATAACATGATGATTGCAACAACTTTCAATTTTAATTTATGACACAGCATTCCCAAAGGAGTAATACTATTAAGAAAGTCAATGGGAAAATTTTCCTTTTCAGCATCATCTGTGGAATCAATGAAATCTCCATCGACATCACTCAAATATGTGTGAATATCTCCATCAACCACATCCAAAATTTCTTCATTTAATTTTCAAACATGCTCATTTTTGGACAAAGAATTGCATGTTTAGATATATTTTAAATATTATCTATAGATATACTATTTCCAAAGGTAGCTTCAATAATAGATCCATTACAAATCATTTCACAAGGGATTTCAATAATATCCGTTCCTAAATGGAAACTGCTATCAACTTTGCCATCTCCAAGTTTTACTAACCATCCACTATAAGCAGAATCCTCTGCTCTCATATTTGTTGTAAGAGACAACTTTCTGAAACATCCCCAAACATTTCAGTACTTTAAACTCATTTGTCCTATGGCCAATCACATAGCATGCGGTACAATACTGAGACATTGTCGAAAATCTCCTTCAAGAAGAACTTTCCCACCAAATACAACATTCAAATTTCTCTTAGCAATCTGTCTATGGCTTTTATAGCATGACTGGATGCCATGGTGCATTCATCAATAATGAGAAGTTGGGCCTTTTTAATAGTTTTAGCAACATCACTATTTATATTGAGCCTAGAAATTGAAGTTTCATTTAATGGAATTGGTAATTTATATTGGGAATGAAAGGTGCTTCCACCAAGAAGTATATTTGCAGCAATTCCTATAGACACTGTGGGTAAAACAGTACCACCATGACCTCTAATATAATGTGTTAAAACTTTATACAGATATACAGGCGAATAGGATTCCTAGTTGGCAAGCCCCTGACAGCAAGTTGGCCACCTGTGGAATCCTGTCAGGCTCTGGGGTGCAGGTGAATGGGGTCCCAGGCTGGCAGGCCACTGACAGCAAGCTATCCAACAGCAGATTCTGTAAGAAATGGAGCTGCCTCCTCCGTACTATCAGGGTCTGGTTTGAAGTCCGATTCAGTACTTCCACGTTCTGCTCTGAGGGCGGGTTCCTGCCTGAAACCTCTCCCTGAGGGCAGGTTCCTCCCTGAAGCCTCACCCTCTGGGAAGCAGCTGGGATAGTGTGCAGCCATTTCTAAGACAACCCCTGCAGGACTGACTTCCTTCCGCTTGGTCACGCTTCTGGACATGATGTTACCCAGGGTTTTTATATAAGTAGATAATAAACCATATTATAAAATAATTATTTGTGCTATTGATGTTTGTGGTTATGATATTTTAAGCAGTATATATGTTGAAGATTTTCTGTCTCATTCATTGAAATAAAGTTTCCTCTAGAATATATTTAAAATATTAATTTTAAATTCTTACTTTCAGAGGTCAGACAAATATGTTCTTTTCCTATCATATTTTTGGCTTTCTGATAGATTTATAAACACAGGTCCAATGAGCACAAGATGGTTTCTGAAGTTTAATTTATACTTGACAGCATCAAAATGAATTGAGATGAAGAATGTATTTGTATACTCAAGAAATTTAAGCCAAAGGTATTTTTTTAAAAAAAAATAATATGACATTGTATTTATAAAATATGTTGCTCCAGATAGGTGAAAAGATCTATGCAAGCAGAATACTAGTAACCCTTTGTATTTTTAAATCTCATAAACTTCTCAAAGGGGATAGAAACAAAATTTCAAAACACTCTTCTTATAACATCTTAGAAGTTCTAAATCTCTCTTAAATGCTCAGGGGAAAAACGTTGCCTAAAACCATTACTTATGTGAGATCTGCAAAGAACTGCATAATTTCAGGTTGCAAACTTTATTTAGAGTTAAGGGAAAAGTCTTTTTATTTTTAAAAAATATTTTTATTGATTTTAAGGAGAGAGGAGAAGGAAGTGGAATAGAGAGAAATATCAATTGGTTGCCTCCCAGGAGTATTCCAACCAGAGATCATAACCACAACCTAGGTATGCGCCCTGATAGAGAATCAAACCAGAGACCTTTCAGTGCACAGGAAGATACTCAACCAACTGAGCCTCAGCAACCAGGACTATCCTGAAGTTTTAAATCATTAGCTATATATTTTAAATATTAAGGTATTTATACTAAATGTTCTTTTTAAAGCACAAAATCATTTAGCATATGTGAATTTTAAAAAGCATTACATTTCTTATTCTTTGTAAGGTTATTCTTGAGAAGAATCTTTCTTTTTTCATTATTTTGTTGATGTTACATAATCCAGGAAAAATGCTATTATAAAAATACATTGCCTTTATGAACTGGTTTTATTTGTTTTGTGCTGATCTAGCAAAAATCAAATCAGCTTACAAGCCTCAGCATTTTGATACAATAAACAGTGCTAAACATTGACATCCTAAATCCATTTGCTGTAACAGAAAGAAAATTGTCTTTAATGTGGACACAACAGAAAAAAGAAGAAAAAGAAAAAAAATTGTTTTGAGTGTTCAGTGTGATTGGATTCAGTTGCATGAGGAAGTAATTTGATTTTATTTAGAAAATTTTAAATATGCTATTCCTCTGTAGTGCTTTGACTTCCATATGCATTCCAAGCAATGTCTCTGAGATGTCATTTAATGTACTTCCTTTACATTACCTGTATAAATTACTATGTGTGGCATAACTCTAAGGATGATATTTAGAAAGGCTTTACATTTTTTGCCAAAAAAGTAATTTTATTATATAAGTAACATTCTTCTATAAAACCATGCTGTCACAAATCCTATCATCATTTTTTCTCTTTATAAATCTACCTTCACTGGTAATTTTTTTCTTACCAGTGAAATTTCTCATCTGTGAAATTAAGGAGTAAAACAAGATGCTCTTTAATTTAATTTGCACTAATTTAATATTTCTTTTACATGACCACTCTATGTAAGCACCTTCTCTGTTATGCTCTAATTTGCCATTATCTCATTTCTCTCTTTACAGAGAATTATATTTCACTAGAGGCCTGGTGTACAAATTTGTGCACTGTTGGGGTCCCTTGGCATGGCCTGCAGGAATCCAGGAAGGAGCCACTCCCACTCATCCTGGCCCAGCTCATCCCAGTCAGCTGAGCGGGGCTCCCACTGTGGGAACGCACTGAACACCAGGGGGCAGATTCTGCATTGAGCGTCTGCCCCTGGTGGTCAGTGCGTGTCATAGCAACTGGTTGGCCGGTCACTTGGGCTTTTATATATATATATATATGTAGATAGATAGATAGATAGATGTTTAGCTTATTACCTAACTTCGACTTTTCATATTTCTCTTAAATAGTACGTTTCTTCTGGAAAGACTTTGTAATCAATTTGGCAGCACAATGCAGAGGGCCAAGCTATATATCCCAAATTCTGAGTCATTGTTGGTGTTCTGCCTTGGTCCTCACTTTGCATATTTTAGCTCAGCAGCTTATTTTCTGCCAACGATTTTATCATACTCTTTCACAGTGATCAGTGCTATTTCATTGGATGAAACTAACCATAATAATAGGAGATGGAGCACAACATAGTACATGTGGTTCTCTCAACATGTCCTATCTTCCACCAACAAACTTTTGTTCACATTGCAACTTGATATGTCCTTTCTTATAAGTTTACATATAATTTTCATACTCAACATATTTATATTTGATTAATTATATTTGTATTTATCTCTTTCCTGACATTAAGTGCATTTTGAATCCTGAGGTTTCTTAATTTCTCATTTCCTTACACAATAGATTAGTGTATAAATATAATTCTACATGAGTTTAATATAAATATTTTGAATTCAGAAGTCATGCCAAATTACAGTATTTTAAATCCTCTTTTATTCTACTTGTGACTCACCTTAGTAGAAACATTGATTGTTCTTTCTTTCTCAGGCATGTTAAATCTTTTTTTTTATTGAAAATCCCCCATTGTTGTTTAAACATGTTCAAATCTCTTCAATCCTGAAAATCTTACTTAAACCAAAATATTATATGCCCTGCCCTATATCTCCTCTTCTTCAGTGACCTACTTTCTGATTTTTGCTTTCTTTTTTGGCAGTTACTGGTTTCATTTTACTTTCCCATTCTTTAATCTATTTCAATGTGATTTCTTAGTGCTTCACTCCATTAAAGTAACTTTTGCTAAAATAACCAAGGAACTCTGTTGCCAAATCCAAAGATATTATTCTAGTCTCATTGTATGCATTTTTTTTTTTTTGGCAAATCACTACAGGTGACAGCTTCCTCAATGAATATTCTCTTGCCTGATATCTGCAGCACCACAGTTTGCAGATTCTATTCCTTAATCTAAATTTGATAATTCTTTTTTTAAATTTGTCTTTATTGTTGAAAATATTACAGATGTCCTCTTTTTTCCCCTATTGACCCTCACATGCCTTCACTGCACTATTCTCTGTGTCCATGGGTTATGTATATGTGCATATAAGTTCTTTGGTTAATCTCTTCCTGCTCCCTACTCCCCTTTCCTCTGAGATTCTTCGTCAGTCTATTCCATGCTTCTATGTCTCTGGATCTATTTTGTTCATCAGTTTATTTAATTCATTAGATTCCAATATGAGTGAGATCACATGATACTTGCCTTTCTCTGACTGGCTTATTTCACTTAGCATAACACTGCCCAGGTCCTTCCATCCTGTCTCAAAGGGTAAGAGATCATTCTCTTTTACTCTTTTTATGTCTCACTGGCAGGCTCAGTCTTCTCTGCCAGCCATTGTGCAAAGCTTGACCCTAGAACTCCCCTTCCTCTATGACCATTTTCTCCTCCATCTGCTACTTTGTCTTCTGCATCCAGGAAGACTCCAAGATCTATATATTTTGTCTTGAATTTTCCACTGAACCTCAAACTTACATATCTAACTTCACATAATTGATCCATTTAGAAGATGTTCCTTAGGTATCGCTAACTTAATATATGTTATCCTTCTTCCCAAATACTTACCTTCTTTCTGGTTCTCTCTCTCTCTCTCTCTCTCTCTCACTCAAGTTTAATCAGAAAGCAAGGCATTAACCTAAATCTCTTCTTTACTTCCTATATTCCAATAATTACCAAGTGTTATCCATCACGCACACAAACACACACACACACACACACACACACACACACACACACACACACACACATCTTGGATACTTACATTTCTTTCTATTTCCCACATACTCTCCTAATACATACACTGTTTCTAACATAGACTATTGCTATGTGCCCCTAATTACCTTCTTACATCTACCTTTGCCACTGTTGATCTCCATATAGCAGCCTCAGTGGTCTCACAATGCAAATGTGATTGTATCCCCAATCTGCTTCACACCTGCTCCCGCTTCTCACTGCTCCCATAAGAAAGGCAAATATCCATGATCTCCTTGCATGTTATATTTTTGCAACAGCTGGAATCTGGACAACATCTAGAATTGTTTCCAGCATATGTCAGACAGTATATCAGAGTAATTCAATAAACATAATTTAAATAAAAAAGTGCCTTGGCCCTGTCAAAGCATAAGTTGCACTGGATAAATTTAAATAGGCATAGAAGACATTGATTGCTACTGTCTTTATAGCTAAAGCAAAGCAGCTAATTTAGGTGATTTATGACTTATACAAGTAAAAATAACTTTTTGTTCACTTTCTCATTCTCTGCTTGGTTTTGGCCACCCATGTTCTGATACCGTATTATCACTCCCACTAAACATGTTACATTTTAAATTTTCAGTTGATGTGTGTGCATTTTTCATCACAAAAATTTTTAGTGTTACCCTTTATTGAATTGTGTTTATCTCTTTTCAGTCACAGGTTTACTAAACCAAAAACTGCATCCAATTTTATTTTTATTTACCTAAATAATTGTAATCTGCAGGTAAACTATAATTTTGACGTTTTTGTATTTCATCCTCACTTAATGCAAATATTAGGGAAAATTTTCTTACCTTTGAAAGGAAGTGAACTTGTTCTAACTATTATGTTACTGATTATTAGGATTACAAGTTTGGGCTGCTGTTTGAGGTGTTTCAGCTGCTCTCTTTTAGAATTTGAGCCATTGTCCTGTTAGCATGTTTCCGTTTCCCTGGAGAGCAAAGGTTTGCATTTCTTACCTCTCTTAGCCCTAATGCTATACTTGCTTTTATATAGCACTCACATGCCTTTACTTTTTTCCTCCAATAAAGTTAGGATTTCTCTTCCCATTTTATCATAGAAACGGTGAAAGAATTTTTGTAAACATTGTTGTGCACATGCCTTTTTATGTTTTTATTAATGTTTAGAGAGAGGGAGGAAGAGAGAGGAATAGAGAGATAGAAAAATAGATGAGAGAGAAACACCATATATTGGTTGTGTCCCACGTTCCCCCTTCTGGTGATCAAGCCCACAGCCCGGGCATGTGCCCTTACCAGGAGTCTAACCATGATCTCTTGGTTCCTGGGTCGATGCTCAACCACTCAACCACACTGGACGGGCTACACCTGCCTTTTAGTAGAAGTCATGGTAATATCACATGTATGACCTGGCCAATATAGGATTAAAAGCATGCTTATGATATGAAAAGATTACATATATACTTATTTGAAAATCATTTGGCTGTTTTAGCTTTTAATAATAGTGCAACCAGTATGATGACTATCTTATATTTATAACTTCAGTATTGTAATATATAAGAATTAAACTATGGTAAGGGATTGACAGAAGAGCTTTCCATAAGAAGACACTAACCTTTTTCATATTTATGTTGTACCAGTTCCTTCTGAATAAAGCCCATTTCTTTCCCTTAGTAATGAAATCCTAGTAAAGCCCACTGAGAATTTGCAGTTGCATATAAAAACTATTCAATTTTTATTGGTCCAGAAATCTTTAGTTTGTTAATGCACCTAAATGATAGATTTTCTGTTGTCCAGAGGCAGGCTGTGTCTCAGTGGAAATGTAGTCATTCTTATTTGTAACAACCTTATTGGTAATGAATTACTCTCATCTCTTTAACCTGTATCTTTGAGTATCCTTGGGGATTGACATGACATCTGTCTTATGGTCAACGAAATTGGGAAAAATAACCTCTTGAAGTTTTGCAGTGTCAATCGGTGTCCATTGTCTGTCTCTATCAAATTAATGTTACTGTAATGGTGAAAGACAAAATTATACACATGAGGCACTCATGTGAGATATAAGCACAAAAGACCCTCCTTAGTAATCTGTTTACTTTCCTTTTTATTACCTTCTGTGATTTTCTACTTGTGCGTTTTTGTGCATTGGGACACAGTTGAAATATTTGTTAAATAAATTGGTACTATTCCTGGAAATATATGAGGAGTTGCTATGAGAAAAAATTTATATAGATTTTGATTTTCTGTTTAGATGTTATTATTAATAATACAATTAAAGGTAGTATGAGTAAAGTAAATATAGTCAGTCCATCTTAGTCTTGTAGGATCACATGGAAACTAAGGATTGTCTTTCTTATGTGTTTTATTTTCTTCCAGAAATCAAAAATCTCCACATATGACAAAATGTGGGCCTTTATGAGTAGCAGGAGGCAGTCAGTGCTCGTCAAAAGTAATGAAGAAGGAATCCAGCGAGTCCTCACCTCTGATTATGCTTTCCTGATGGAGTCAACAACCATCGAGTTTGTTACCCAGCGGAACTGCAACCTGACACAGATTGGTGGCCTTATAGACTCCAAAGGTTATGGCGTTGGCACCCCCATGGGTATGTTTTATGTCAGCCACTTGTTCTTTGCTCATTAATCTCAGTTGCTGTGAGAAGCGGATAAAAATGGTGCCTCCATAGGACATTATGAATTTTGTTTTTAATGAATGCATCTTGCTACATTCTGTTACTGTGGAAAATCAGGGAAGCAATTTAGACATCTGCTTCTGAATGGATAAGTAACAAAAGAAAATTTTAGTTCTACCAAAATGATCAGTAGACATTTTCACTGAATCAATGTTGAAAAAATCCTACAGCATCCCCCTAAAAGTCCCTTTCAATCTGACATTTAAAAAAATGTTTTACAGATGAAATGAAGCTTTTGTAACATTATTTTTTTTTCAAATTTGTGGCTTATGTGTGTGGTATTTGAGTTAAAAAGTAATGAAAAGAATGAGCAACAAGTGGTTCAGTTGAATATTTATTTGTTTTGTTTAAGAGAGGATACATATAGTAAACTATTCCTGTAACATAGTTAGAATATTTGACATGCAAGATTAATTATTGTTAATATCCCCCTTTCTTCCATATGACAAAATTATTTTTAATAATAATTATGAAATGAAATAAAATAAATTGCCAGAAAAGACAAAAACTAAAATTTTGTTTTATTGAACTTCATGTCCATATACATATCCATATCCATATATATATAAAGATATGTATAGAGAGAAAGGGAGGGGAAAAAGTATGTTTATGGTTGTAAGTACACAAAACAGAGTTTATTCTGGTATTATAAATTATTAGTTATTGTATTATTTTCTATATGTAATATAACAAGGCCTGCAGTCTTTGGGACCTAAGTTATTATTTGTTGAACAAATGAATTCTACATCAATACATATGATGGAATATCAAGATTTATAAACAGAAAAAAATAACTTAGAGCTAGCCATCTTATATTATTAAGTGTGATGACTTCATTAAACTAACTTGAGTAATGCAGAGTAGTGAGACTTGAGTAAGATTTGGGGAGGATGTGAAAGGACTTTGAAGTATAGCACATATATTTTTCAGGAATAGTTACATAATAGAACTCATAATTTCCAAATTTCTAAAATAAGTAATTTTGACCTATACTTAATATAAAATTTTAAACTGGAGTTTCTTTATTTGCTTATTTGTTTTGTAAATACAATGTACCAGTGTACTATCTTGCTTTGAGGAAATGTTTGGTAAAGATAAATCAAAATAGTATATTATAAAAATCTCAAAAACCAACTGAGATATTTCAGATATGAGAACTATTTTAAAAAGAAAAATAATTGTTTAATTAGTTGTAAGAAAGCTCTCTGTTAGAGTTTATTGCAACCATATATAGAACAAACTTTGATCTCGCCTTACCCTTAGCCCTGTTTAGTAAAAGTTATTGACTTATCAAGAAAATATAAATCAATTCAAAGTAATACATATAAAGTTTATTTTTTTATTTTTTTTAATATATTTTATTGATTTTTTACAGAGAGGAAGGGAGAGGGATAGAGAGTTAGAAACATTGATGAGAGAGAAACATCGACCAGCTGCCTCCTGCACATCTCCTACTGGGGATGTGCCCGCAACCAAGGTACATGCCCTTGACCGGAATCAAACCTGGGAGCTTTCAGTCTGCAGTCCAACGCTCCATCCACTGAGCCAAACCGGTTTCAGCAAAGTTTATTTTAATGTAACTTTAAATTGAGGAAAATATGGGGACAGCACTTGGAATTCCAATTTCCTCTATTAAACTTATATATATGATGAGAACAAAACAAACTATAAGCCTTAGGATGTAGATTTTTTTTCTTTTATCTGTTCAACTTGGCTAATAGATCAATTATTGACTTCTGAAGAAAGCTGAGTTATTTTGGAAAATGTTTATTGATATTAGTAAGGTCACTTTCATAAGAAACTTATAAAAATCAAGTTGGTTTATATATCTGAGTGGAATTATTTTTTTGTAGTTTGTAGATTAGTGTGATAGTGTAATATATTGGTGTTTTAATTAAAATAACTTTTAAAAAATTAGGCAATAGCACATGATAAATTTCTAACTTTTATAAGGGTCTTGTTGTCATTTTAATGTAAGTTTATCAGCACATACAAATAAAAATTTAAAATGTCTGAATAACACTGTGACTTAGCAAATATGTAGGTGAGGAATAATATTATAGAGCATTCTACTTTATATTCAATGCCAAATAACATTGACCTTAATTTTTTTTAATGTCACATTATTACTAAAAGGTTATTTAACGCATTTAACATTTATTTTGTTTTCAGACTATGAATGAGATAAAATTGAACACTATAATATAATTTTAAAGGAATGAATATTCAAATCACTCTCCTGTAGGTATCACAATATACATTTTATTTCTCTAGTTCAGATAACATTTCTTCTCTTTTACCTGATAGCATTAAGTCCTTAATGCTAGTGAATTATACTTCATTCATTCATAATATGACATAAATCCAAAATTATTTTGGGTTCTGGCTCAGTTGGTTGGAGCATCATCCTGTGCACCAGAATTTTATGTGAGCATTTCTACTTTAGGTCAGGTACCTAAGTTGCAGGTTCATTCCCAATTGGGGAGCATACAGAAAACAACCAATCAATGTTTCTCTCTCTCTCTCTCTCTCTCTCTTATTTTTAAAAATTAATTAATTAACATAAAATAAAATTATTTTAACTCAATACATCAAAGAATTTTATTTGGGGGAACAAAATTTCACATCTTATTTCCCCAAATACATTACTTCTGAGAAAAAGATGTTAAACCCTAATGTATGATTTGCTATGTCATACCACTGATACAAATATGGCTTCATGAGTTACTTATATTTATTTGGTCACTAATAAACACAATGGCATGCAATTCTAGTACTTGAATGAGATTCTGATTTACCAAAACGTTCAACTAACATCATAGTCTTCATTTCCCAACTAGTTAATTAGCATGTATCTTCTATGTCATCATTGTTCAAGTATATTGGTGATTATTTATAATATGTTATATTTATTTAGTTTTAAATTTTTGTTAATCATAAGGAAAAAATAAACAAAATAAAATAATGCATTTAGATGTGAACAAATTTTTATTGGAGGATCTCAATCATTTGCTGCAAGAGTTAATGAGATAAATATATTCAAAGGGTAATATGGTAATATGGGATCAATCTCTGGAAATTTAAATAAATACCAGAAATTCCCCAAGTGTTTGTGCTTATATCTGTAGGAGCCATAATCCATAATAAAAATTTTAGCTCTACTAATATTATAAATGTGATCAAAGAGAGGAACTTCCTTTGTGTATAGGTGCCGGAATCCATTCATTGTCTTCACTAGCTGAGTTTAGACAGAGACCCCCCAGAAGCTGGTAGCCCTTGAAAGTCCTAGTAAAGGTCAGGGCTTGAAAGTCCTAACAAAGGTCAGGGCTGTGAACCACTCAGTTAATTTAGGTAATAATAGTTGAAGCATCCCCACCTTAGTTCCCTTAATTCCTTAGATACTTATGTAGATCCTTGTTGATTATTGTTAATCAGATACTCCTGGAAATCTATTGATGAGTTAATCAGATACTTTTGTCTATTCCTGGAAATTGTTTGCTGATCTGTGTGTCATTGAAACTTCCTTACCCTAAGGGCTACTCCAGATCAATAAAAGATTGGAGCGGCCTGAGCATCGGAGGAAGTCCTTCGGGACTTGGCCGCCTGGTCCCCCAATACTGCAAAATTATCTCGTGTCTTTTTCTCTCATTTGCTGTGCGGCTCCTCTTTCAGATACCCAACCCTACTCCACACAGAACGTGGAGGGAGTGTTACTCAACATATAGGATAGCTCAGCTTTTCAAATGTCATAGAGGCACCTATAGTTAAGCACAAGAGATTAAAATAGAAAATACTATGTCCTTTGCTGTGGGAAATCATAAATATTTCAAAAATTAAACATATTTTTTCTCCTAAAAGACCATGCATCTGCATCTTCTTTTTTTAAAATTTTTTATCGATTAAGTTATTACATACAGGCAACAGGGGGGTGAGAGCATGAGTGGGGGGTGATGGGGAGTAATGCGGGGATAAGGCCACATGCGTCTTCTTAGTGTGCTAAGCCTCCTCCTGTGTGATTCATCCTTAGAAGCCCACCATCACCATTCATCAATCTGAGTGTGATGATTACTGACCAGTGTGTTGTGAAATTGCTGAATGACTCAGACATAAGCTATTTAATTAGGGAAGCTCTCTATACACAAAAATACCTTAGCAGAGCTATCAACAATAATGTGAAGATAAATGCTAAATAAGCATAAGCTGCTTTAATTAAGCTTGGGTGACATTAAATCTCTTTCATAATTTTCCTGACTACGGCAATGTTATTTTAATGCGGTATTTACCGAAGGCAGATTTTTGAAGTTGTAGGTGTTCTAACTCATAATAAGTTATTTGAACTTCCTATTTCATTCAAAAGAATAAAGAAAAGCGCAGGCCTGGTGGTTCAGTTGCTTAGATCATAGTCCCCTACCCGAAAAGGTTACAGATGGGATTTTCCCAGTTGAGCATGTAAGCAGACAACCAATTGATGTTTTTCACATTGATTTTCTCCCTCTCCCTGTTCCTCTCTCTCTAAAAATCTAAAACATATCCTCGAGTGAGGATTTAAAAATAATTAGAAAAACAACAACAACAACAACAACACTGGATGGGGTAAAGCCAAAACCAGAAAATCACAGCAGTTTTCATTAAGGGCTATTTAAAATGTGTGCGCAGTTGCAATCTTGCCTCTTAATTCACCGTAGGTGATAATCTCCTTACCCAAACTGGGAGCATTTCTACTTTAATAGCATTTTCAACTACATTGCCTCCCTTCTGACCGCCCAACTAAAAGCCTTTCTGCTTCTCTCTTTCGAATGGTGAGTGCATACTGCACTTTGAGGACTAGGCACTCAGCAGTCCCTGAGCTGGTGGGAGAGCAGAATCCAGGAAAAAATCCATTAGGGCCAGTTTGTGTTATTCGGCTTTGTGGCGTTCACTTTGGTGGAAATATTGTAAAGCAACCGAAGGGTCTCATTAAAGCTATTTTACTTTAACAATAAGCTAGCAGCACCCTTCATTCTAGTGTATGTCCTCACAACTTTAATAACGTAAGTGAATTATGTGTCGGCAGAGAAGGGGATTGAGAGAATTGTATTCACGTTTCTCTATATTGTCAATGATGCTAAGTTTTCTATGATCGCATTTGTTCACATTTGACTTGTGGGGTTAAATTAATAGGATGTTTCAAACAGTTGGTGAGTAATTATTTCGGTGAACAAAATCCGAATTATTTTAATCATATCACAATCATAGAACTACTGAAATACATGTAATCATGAAGAATGTAAACATGAATGTAAATTAAATACATTTATAATGCCTTTAAATGCTAAGATTAAATTTTAAAGACAACTTATCACATACAAAATTGTTATATGTACTTTATTTCTATCACTTTACTATTTAATTATAAATAGGAAGATACATTCTTCTTTCATAATTAGATTTTAATGTTACCTCTATAAACTGTTTTATAACATTTTATATTAAGAAATACAGAATAGCAGTAGTCCTATTAATGATCCTCAAATAATTTCCATCTCATTATAATGCCCTTACACGTAATCAACCTAATTTTTTTTAAAAAGTCACAATAGGTTATAACATTGACTCTTTACGGTAGAAGTATATGACTTTGACACAGAAACAATTTGAAATGTTTCTTTATTTTCTGATGTTAAATGCATAGGATCTCACTGATTCTTTTTTCGCATTATTTGATGAAGTAAAAGATGTAGAAATAGTACTAGGGGAGTCATGACCCTAATGGATTTTTTTCTAGACTTCTGCTTTCCTACCAGCTCATGTTGTTTGTTTAAAGCATATGCCAGTGTTTATAACAATAGAAATCAGCATGAGAAGCATGTTTTCCCCATTTGGCTCACCATCCATTTCTAGAATTCCCAATTCATCATATAATAAGTATTATAATACTCATCATTATAGATGCATAAAATTTCCAGCCTTCAGTTCTTCAGCTTTACTAAAGTGAATGAATACATTTATCTTCATTACTTGGACATAATGCACAAAAAATGATGCAAATTATTCATTTTTTCTGCAGGTCAAACCTTCCATTAAAATGCATTCTATTTTTTCATTGCACAAGTAGCACAATATTAATGTTGATGATGTGATTTTGAAGGCTAAATCGAGATCTAATAATTCTCAGAGCCTGAATTAAACAACAAAAAAGTCAAGTTACACCTGTAGAAGCTGTACATTCCTTCCATAGTTGTTAAAGTCTACATTTCAAGTCACTAAAAACAGATGAGCCTCAGTAAGCTATGCCTACTGAACAGATATCATGAATCATGAACCGACTTTGTTAGAATCTAGAAAGCTTCCAGTGGGAATTTGATGAATTGTGAGCATCAGTGTGAGCATCCTTCATTAATATTGTAAATCAGTGGTTCTCAACCTGTGGGTTGCGACCCCTTTGGCGGTTGAACGACCCTTTCACAGGGGTCACCTAAGACCATCCTGCATATCAGATGTTTACATTATGATTCATAACAGTAGCAACATTGCAGTTATGAAGTAGCAACAAAAATAATTTTATGGTTTGGTCACAGCATGAGGAATTGTACTTAAAGGGCCAGAAGGTTGAGAACCACTGTATGCTGACCAAATGGTATGCAAATAATGCATAGAGATAATTTTCATGAAAACAATTCAGACAGATTTTATATACAAATATTCAATTATTGAATTTATTTAGTAAACATCTTATGTTGGTTAGTCCAAGGTTATGGGTTCAAATTCTATTATAGATGATCTAGACAGATTGACCATGTCAGACTGTCATCCTTTAGTTAGCTGGACTAAGTAAGATCAATAAGTAACACTTGTTAGAAAAAATGAGTCAAAGCGTAGAGGTAAATTTTGTAATTACTAAATTACAAAGACAAATGCCTTGCATCTGTTAGCACTCTGTGAAAGAAATTTTCTCATAGACTCTGTGGCCTTTGAAGTCAGATGATTTATGTATAAACTAGAGGCCTGGCGCATGAAATTCACCAGGGGTCCCTAGGCCTGGCTGGAGATCAGGGCCTGTTGAAGCCTCCCAGCTGCTGGCCAAGGCCTTGCTTCCCCCAGCTGCCAGCTGCCAGCTGCCGATTGGGGCCTTCATTCTGCGCTGACCCCTGGTGGTCAATGCACATCATAGTGAGCAGTTGACCTCCCAAGGAGACAATTTGCATATTAACCTTTTATTATATAGGATACTACTTCTATCTCTGTGTCCCAGGTGCCCTGGGTACAGTTACTGATCCTCCCTTAGATTCAGAGTCCTCATCTATAAATTGGTAGAATTATGTCTCTATAATTGGAATGTGCTAAGATTTAAACATATACTTAGAGTATTTGGATCAGAACATATGTGTCACAAAGAATTCCAAAAGACTGCTTTGAAGAACTGTTTTATTTTTATTTTTTAATTTTATTTTTATTGATTTCAGAAAGGAAGAGAGAGGGAGAGAGAAAGAGAGAAACATCAATGGTGAGAGAGAATCATTGATTGGCTGCCTTCTACAAGCTCGCTACTGGGGATAGAGCCCACAACCCAGGAATGTGCCCTTGACCAGGGTGGGACCCAGGACACTTCAGTTTATAGGCTGACATTCTTTCCACTGAGCCAAACTAGCTAGGGCCTGAAGAAATGCTTTATAATAGTTGAAAAGATGTATTTGTGGTGTTATTTGTATCTTACTCTTTTTGCTTTCTATTTTTATATATTCAGAAATATTGAATATATTGTAGATAAAGTGGACTGCTAATATCACCCATTCCTAACCAGTTAGAAGTCTTTTCCTTTGGAACCTAACTAGGGTTTTATCATCAGCCAATAGATATATTGTAGTTAGTTAACCATAATTTAGGGGGAAGTGATTATCCACTTTACAAACATAAGACAAGTCCTATTGTAGGGCATTATCTAAATAAGTAAAGTGAAGTGTGTCCTTCTTTAAAAGTTTCCTGAGTGTTTACTAAACAGAGTCTAAGAGGTAGCATGGAAGGTTATCTTTGGAGACATAAACACTTCCTTTGTATTTGGTCAATCTCTAAGAAACTTTATCATTCTTCAACCTGCTTAGCTCTGTAAAACAATGAATGCAAAATATAGGTACACATCATTCCCTTTCTTAAGAGACAGATGTGGAACAAACAGAGCAGAAAACAGGGGAAATGCAACATAACCAAGGACCCTGTTATATGATACATGCTCACAGATTGGTAGACTTCATTGATGACCAAAGCCGTCAGACCAAATTTTAAAAAAAGCACTTGAGTTCTACCTTAAAGGATGGGCACTTTACTCTCTTTAAAAAGTTATCTGCTCTCTCACTTTGGGGGGTTCTTTATGATTAACTATGATGATGATTTTATTTAAAATCCTCCAACTTTTATAATTCATTTATTAAAGTTTAATACTGGATTTGAAATGAAAATAGTATAGTGAGCGAAGTATTCCTGACATTTCCATGTTTACTATTAGTCAAATGATTAATCTGCAAGTGAAAAATTGTAAGGAAGGAAGGGTTTCCAGGATAAAACTATTTCTATTTTCATACTTAGCACCAGAGAATATCCAGGGAAGAAATGTGACTACAAATCTAATTCACCAGCCACTTTTAACCAATACCATGAATAACTAATACTAGTACATATGAAATAGGTCAAAACCAGTGAACACAGTTTACTTTTTCATTATATGCTGATAACGTTCACCCTTCCTATTCTGTTTTTCATGTAAGTTAAGGGGTATTCAGAATATGAATAAAAGGCACTGGTTAAAACACTCTATAATTTGATTATTTTTATTGATACATTTGCATGCCTCATATAAGCATCTCCCTTTGTGATCTTAAATATTTGACTATTCTCCTGAGAATTGTGCAAGTAGTCCTTTCAATAGAATGTATTTAAATTACTTTTCCTTGAAGTCATAAAGACATTGCATTTTGAAGTCTACAACAGAAGAAAAACACAACCTCTATCTAATTTAAAACCCATTTTTATTTTGAATATAGTTACTTAAATTTAAAATTTACTATCTCTACAATGTCCTTAGTGGTACATGACTTGATATCTATATCTATATCCATATCTCTATCTATCTATCTATCTATCCGCTCCCTAAACTGTATAGTATCCACTTTGTGAGTGTTTGGCTTTTTTCTCTTTTCTCTCATTTCCACATTAACGGTGGCATTTATATTTGACTCTATTTCACTGTGACTCTGATATATCCAGTTCTATTCTTTATATCTAGAAGTGATTTAGGGATGCTCTCATTATTATTTTCCTTTCCTGTATATAACTTCCTAAAACAGGATTCATATATAGAGAAAAAAATGGGGGGAAGGAGGCAAAGGTGGCCAAGGAGAAAAAAGAATTATTGTCCCTACCATTATTTTTAAAGTAATGCAAGCTTTTTTGTGGATCTACTCAGCACACTAAGATAATTTCTTCTGTTACATGGTTTCTATAATATTGTGTTCTTTATTATTACAACGGTCCTCATATTTTCAAAAAGTTGTTCAGTTTTTGTTGTTGCAGTGAAAACTCTAGAAAGGCAGGGCTCATGTAAGGACATTCACCATTATACGTCTAGCATCTAGCATCTGTGCTAAGTAATATTTGTGCATGTAATAATTAATAATAAAAAACAGCAACACATGATTCAGACATGGTCCATGTCCTCAGGAGTCTCATATCATCAACTAGTACAGAAAGAGATATAGAAAAAGATTGGAATATGATTAACCAAATGCAGTACTAGAATATTGACAATGTGATATGGTACCAAAGAAGTGGGATGCTGTATGTCTCTGTGACAGTCATGGATCAATATGCAAATTAGCAGAAGTTTACCTGGAGGAGGAGAAGTTCAACCAGAAAATTGGAGGATGTAGGAAAGCAAAGCTGTCTGGTGGTCAGCAAACTGCGGCTCACGGGCCATACGCGGCTCTTTGGCCCCTGAGTGTGGCTCTTCCTAATCCTTAGGAGCACCCTAATTAAGTTAATAACAATGTACCTACCTATATAGTTTAAGTTTAAAAAATTTGGCTTTCAAAAGTAATTTCAATCGTTGTACTGTTGGTATTTGGCTCTGTTGACTAATGAGTTTGCCGACCACTGGTAGGCAATGGAAAATACAACTAATTTGTATTGCTGTCAGGTTAGGTAAATAAGAGGAAAAGCATAAAATCAGAGAACAACCCTCTGAGAGGTTGAAGAAATGAATTACTTGACATATTTAGGAATTAGTTTTTTATTCTGAAAAATTTTAAGCAAGGAAATGATGTTCATAGATTTCCAATGTGGAAAGATTAGTAGGTATCATTGAGATTGGATCACTTTTATCTGTCATTTACCATTCTGGGATTAAAATGTTATGAGTTGATAAGTTGTTTTCAAAATAAGACTACTCTTGTTTTACTCTTAGGGTTGTCACTCATGAATTTTTTAGACTGTCAGATTGAGGGTTTTCAATGAGTGCCTTCAAAAGTAAATGCAAGGAGTGATGACAACAACTCCACACTAGTTTAGTTATTATCTAACAGGGAGTCAGAAATGGGCCTCAGGAAGTGATTAGTTGCTATGCATAGTAAATGCTTCATTTGAAATAAATATTTTATAATTATTAGATAAAGATGAAATAAAGATCTAGATGTGGTTTGGATTCATAAGAAATGACTGAAGATAAAATTGCAAATGTGCATGACCAATTATTTATAGCTTAAAAATATTTTATTTTATCCATGTATTCATTCAACAAATATTTTCATACTCTGTGACAGGTGTGAGAAAGAAGATATAGCCCCTGCCGTTATGGAATTTGCATTCTATTAGGGTAAATAAGCAGTAATCAAGTAATTACATAAATTATTTTTTAGTTACTTATTAAGTTATCTGGAGGAATAGAGCAATGATGCTATGTTATTGTATAACAGCATTATTGACTGAATAAAACATAAAAGTGGAAATATAGAGAAATAAAATTGAATCTGAAATGTAAATATAAAATTTTTCTTAGCATTTCCCAAAAACAAATATGGGAGAGAAAGTGCCCTGAGAGATAATAAAACCCATCTTCTGCAGTGGAAAAGGCTCCAAGAAAATTTAGTCTGGCTCCAACTTTATTAGAAGATTATATCATGAAAAGGATGGTAAAAAAAGATAAAGCTCTAAAAGCACCCAAATTTGTGATGCATTTAGGTAACCCAGAACTCATCTCAACATAAAAAAACCAGGAGCCATTTTATAAAATGTTACATTGCCAGAACACAGTAGTAATGGAATAGAATGATGTAATATTACATAATAATATAATAACGTAAGAATTGAAGATGATGGTTCCAGCAGACATACTCGGGTCTTTTGTGCTAGCAGGTCTTTTACATCTGAAGGCACTGACCAAAGGAAATCACTGACTGTCAATATAAATACAAATAATTTGTAAATGTATTTGACCATCTAATTTATTATACTAGTAGATGGTCAATACTAGATGTGTTAACTAAATCTGCTTATGGACTCCTTATTTTATTCAATTTAATAACATGAAAAATGTCCAATATCAGAGGTTCTATCTTGACATACTTTGGCTATATCATAATTAATATATTATACTTGATTCAATATCTCATTCAAGAAGAATTTGTTGAATGCTTAATGCGTGATAGGCAACATGTTAGATACTGGAAGAAATTATGTGAATAATGTATGATTGATTACCTGTAACTGACATGCTAGTCTTAAGGGCTTCAAGTTTTAAGTAAATGTTTTAGAAACATTTATCAGACTCAATTTTTTGAGAGAAGATAAATAATTAAGAAATTATTAAAGTTTTTGCGGCCAGTCTTTCGGATATTATATCCTTAGTGAATATGGTATAGTCTCATACCCACAAGACATGTAAATTACCACATTTCAGAAAGTTCATAATATCTTGAAGTATGAGGAACTAGAAGAAACCTAAAATTATGAGTAATCTCTTTCATAGAAATATTTTCCCAGGCCCAAAGAGAGCAACTAATTCTGTGTTATCAGAATGTGCTATCATTACAATGATTTGAATAACTATGAAATATAAAGCAAAGAAAACTAAAGTTCTTTAGAAGGTGGACAGAGAGGATTATGAAAAACAGCAAAGCTTACATAAAATGTTAACAATATATTTAAAGGATGTGAGTGCTATTAGAAGGAAAAAAGTGTGCATTTTTTAAAATTTTTTAAATTGGTTTCAGCAATTTTGGTATACAAATATATTTAAGTAATTTTTATAACTCTTGCCTTCTCAAAGTATCTTTAAAAGAGACTTCAAAGCCAGGTGTGATGACCTGTTTTAAGGCAATCAGTGTGATGTGAATTCTTTTTTTCTTTTTTTTTAATATATTTTATTGATTTTTTACAGAGAGGAAGGGAGAGAGATAGAGAGCTAGAAACATCGATGAGAGAGAGACATCGATCAGCTGCCTCCTGCACATCTCCCACTGGGGATGTGCCCGCAACCCAGGTACATGCCCTTGACCGGAACCGAACCTGGGACCCTTCAGTCCGCAGGCCGACGCTCTATCCACTGAGCCAAGCCGGTTTCGGCGTGATGTGAATTCTTAAGAGCTAATGTTTCATGAAGCATATGGAGCTATAGAGGATGAAGAACATATAAAATTTTAACTTAATGATCTTTAATAATGTTTAAATTCAAAGTCACGGAGGAAGATGTCTAGGCAGGGACAAGCAGAAATATCTAAAAAGGAACTGTTTTTTTTTTCCCCTCGAGAGAACTGAAGTAGTAACGGTAGTAATTATCGTTATCGAAGGCAGTGCTTTTCAAATCAAGGTTAAAATCAAGTAATTGATGGAAACTTTAATATACGCAAAGGAAACAATTATTCCCCTAAAAATAAATTTAAGCATTTTAAACAAGTTTTTTTTTCTTTTATACCTTTATGGAGATTTGGAAGTCTTTATTTTGGTAGTGTATAATGTGGATTTTCAAGAGATGTATTTGATATGGAGTAGTCTTCAAGCTTATCTGATCAGGGAATCCTTTAAAAGTGAGACACAGATATACATTTCCCACAAAGAGAAGAGTGTGGGGAAAACTCAGTTTTAGAAATACTGGTATAATGGGTTTCAGAAAAAATATATTTAGAGAAAGCAAGAATGATTTTGTTTCTTATCTTGGCAATTGATTAAAGCATGCAGAAGCCTGATTCTAAAGAAACTTTTGACAGGATGGATGGGAGATTGCCAGTATATGTGATTTTAGCATAATTCACTAAAGCATGATAAGTACTAGACCACTTGCTGTGCAACCTTTAAAGAAAAGCTTTTAATCAATCAATAAGCCTTCCCAAGAATTAAATGTAATGCTGACCTCATTTACTCTGTAATTTCTGTATTATCTAGATGTATGGAAATAGGACCAAAATGTTGGTATATACTTAAAATTGTTAGTTTGAAAAGATATGAAAAAGATAATCAAATAAGCATATCAATGTATTGTGTTTGGTAGACTTAGTCCTAGAACCTAGAATGCATAATAGCCCTAGCTGGTTTTGCTCAGTGGATAGAGCATTGGCATGCGGAATGAAGGGTCCCGGGTTCAATTTTGGTCAAGGGCAAATGCCTGGGTTTCGGGCAGAATCCACAATTGGCGGGGTGGGGGGGGAGGGTGCAGGAGGCAGCTGATCAGTGGTTCTCTCTCATCATTAATGTTTCAGTCTCTCCTCTCCCTTCCTCTCTAAAATCAATAAAAGTATGTATATTTTTAAAAATAATGCATAATAACATGGGCCTTCTAGTTCACAAGTAAGAACTTTAGAATGGTAGAAATGAAGGGAAGGGAGGGTGAGGGGGATAGGAGAGGAGACATGGAAGGGAGGGGGAAAAGAAGGCTCTGAAATATTTGGTGAGATTTGTATTAATTGTGTATAATACTCACAGTTTATTTTTCTAAGGAGCTTTTAATCTATCTTTTGAGGGATTCTAAAAAATTAAAATTTTATGTAAAATATTTTATCAAAATATAACACTAAGGACATTCGGGGATAGTAATTACTGAGGGAATTGCAAATTGGTGCATTTGTAGTTTTTATGCTTGCATATATACTGTTATTGTTTATCACTTAAACTAACTGCCTCTATGCACCTTTTGAGTTCTCATTTTGAGCCCCAGGTTATATGCATCTGACATGTCAAGGGGCTTCACTATATAGTAATCATATGTTCCTCTCTCTCTCTCTCTCTCTCTCTCTCTCCCTCCCTCCCTCCCTCTCTCTCCTCCCCTCTGTCCCCCCTTTCCTTCTCCCCTCTCTCCCTTTTTTTGTAAGCTAGAACCTTTTTTTATCTGGTAAATGGGATCTTTTCCAACTCGTAAAAAGGCCATTTTAAAACCATAATAGTTCCTTACTTTCAGTATAAATCATATGTTTAAATAACTAAAGAAAGCCTCATTGCGATAGAGACTATAAAAGAGCCAAAATTAAGAGACTGCATAGTGAAAAATTGAAGGGCTAGATTTAGCTGTGAAGGGTGTTTGGCTTATCCTGTATGATGATTTTTTAAAAATGATTTACCCGTCAACATTTAATGAGAGAATTTTAGACAATATATTTCATGCGATCTCACAAAAACATTACAATACCTGACAATTAAAACTCTCACAGAGTTTTAATAAAACTGGAACTGAAAGTTACCTTTCTACATTGACTGTTGCAATATTCCAGATATTTTTGCCTAACCTCCTTCTTCATGCAGTCATGGCGATCTGTCTGCCTTAGCATTTGTGAATTGACTGCTAGGTGTATGATACAATGTATGATGGGCATATTTAGAATTTCCTTGGTAGTTTTCTAGTCAAACTTGCAAAAATGCACACCTCCCCTGGAGGCAGCCTTACCATGTGAAACCGCAGCTTCTCTCAGTTGCCAGTTAGTGCTGCCTCAGTTCTGCGCTAGCCAGCATCTGGACTGAGGCTGAGTTGTGACTTGGGTGAAACACATAAGCTCTATCTAACTAATGGCTGTTCACTTCATTAGAGCTAAGCGCATGGCTGTTCATGTCACAAGGATGATGAAAGATGCTTTTGTCTTTGATCTCAATATGTCCTTGAGATTTTCAACTGCATGAGATTTCAGTCCATGTTTGACTCCAACTAGTATCTATATCAGTGGTTCTCAACCTTCTGGCCCTTTAAATACAGCTCCTCATGCTGTGACCAAACCATAAAATTATGTTCATTGCTACTTCATAACAGTAATGTTGCTACTGTTATGTATTGTAATGTAAATATCTGATATGCAGGATGGTCTTAGTTGACCCCTGTGAAAGGGTCGTTCAACCGCTAAAGGGGTCGCGACCCCCAGGTTGAGAACCACTGATCTATATAGAAATGCCTTCCAAAGAACATCAAATAATGTACCAAAGAACAACAAATAATATACCAAAGAATTAATAATTCATTGTTGAATTCTTGTTTCTTTTTAAGGCCTGGAGGAGGGGGCAGGTGCCAGGTCGAGGGGTAAATGGGGGGAAAAGATGACATCTGTAATAGTTTCAACAATAAAAACGAATAAAAAAAATAAAAATAGTCACTTAAACTAAACGACAGAATCACAAAACATGACAATACTTTACTGATTGTATGCCTTATATTATTCCATCCTGATTTAAACCTCAAAATGAAGTATATTAACATTGTAGCTTTGATTAAAATGAAATGCCATTTCCCCATTTTTACATTTACACTGGGAAATAGGTGTGGCAAGGTTTACCAGGAATGGGAAATGTTTATACATACAATAAGTACTGGAAATAAGAAGGTCAGCTAGAAAGAGCAAAATTTACCCACCATTTCTTAAAAAATTGGTTGCTTTTATTTATCTGTGCCTTATTTTGAGAATTCAGTGAG
>NW_006300376.1:5751470-5756878 GCF_000327345.1 Myotis davidii | reverse complement strand
TAGGAAAGAATAAATGCACCTTTTTTGGAAAGCTGTGAAAAATGTTATATAGAAACCATGTACTTAAACATTTCTTCTGAGTAGGTTATGAATTATGTTTTTATTAATAGCTATTTCTTTGTACCTGTCAGGCTGGATGTGGTAGATTTTCACTTCAATTTTTTTTAATAGGCTACCTACTTCCTATGATTCTCCTTGTCTTTCTACTTTTAACTTTGCCTATTCTTGCTAAATGAATAATGCTGAATTAGTCTATTACATTAATCAAGTAAAAATAAAAACAGTGTATATAGTGGTATTCCTTATAAGGCAGAAAAGTTTCCTGACCTGGTTTGTGATTGTTCTTAGCAGAAATAAAGCTTTAGGTATAGTTGTAGGTATATTTAAATCAAATCAAAATCACAGCAACATTGACTGCAAACTGATATTAGTATTTTTCTGTAGGCAGGAAAACACTCATGAATGAATTTGTAGAGAAAAATGGAGTATGTCTGTACTGTTTTAGGAAAGCAGATTAAACGTTAGAAAGAGGCTATTGCTGGAGGGGGTGGACGGGAGAAAGCAGTAAGACCAATCCCTTGGGAAAGATATTAAAAGATGTATGTAGCTCTAGCTGGTTTGGCTCAGTGGATAGATCGTCGGCCTGGGAACTGAAGGGTCCCAGGTTCAATTCCGGTCAAGGGTATGCACCTTGGTTGCAGACTCGATCGCCAGTAGGGGGCGTTCAGAGGCAGCTGATTAATGTTTCTTTGTCATCGATGTATCGATGTTTCTAACTATCCCTCTCCCTCCTCTCTGTAAATATATATATATTATCCTATGATTCTGAGCAACCAATTATAAAAGTTATTACTTATCACATAATAGCTAATACAGGTAAATATCTATCCCCATCAGCATAAATGCTAAATTTCATTTATATTGCCTCCACTGAAATGAACATTTCCTCCCATAAAACGATAGGTGAACAAATAACCTTAAAATTCTGACAATGCATTGATTTCCATGATATTTGAATGATCCAAATCTGTAGAAACCTGTTATTTTTGTTATTTATGTCAAATAAGAAAATAAATTATCTGCAAAGTATTAGCTACCCCTGAGTATACCTTATTCATAATTGCCTTAAATTATTTCACTCACTAAAGAGAAATACTATTTTTTCCATAACTTCTCTAAAAATAGAGGTTACCATTTTATCAATACTCAGTTTTCAGTGTGAAATTATTTTTAAACGTTAACCAAATATCTTTGTACTTCCCATTTCCTGTTGTAAATGACTACTTACTGTTTTATTTATTTTCCAGTGCTCTGAATTGAGTCTGCCTTTTATAAGGAGATATTTTCTTACATAAAACAAAATTCATTTTACCCTTTAAAATCAGAAAGGCCACAAGCCATATTTATCTTATTAAGCTTCTAGTCTCTGCTGTTTTTCAGTTGTTTTTCTCTCCTGAAAATAAGCATTGGCACACTTTGGAGCATTTGGAAAAAGCTCTGTCCTCCTCTCATCATGTTACCCTTTACTTATGTAATGCTGGGCTCCTTGAAATAGTTAACAAGCCCTCTCTTTCTCAGGTTCTCCCTATAGAGACAAGATCACCATTGCAATTCTCCAGCTGCAAGAGGAAGGCAAGCTGCACATGATGAAGGAGAAGTGGTGGAGGGGCAATGGCTGTCCGGAGGAGGAGAGCAAGGAGGCCAGTGCCCTGGGGGTGCAGAACATTGGTGGCATCTTCATTGTGCTGGCCGCTGGCTTGGTGCTCTCGGTTTTTGTGGCCGTGGGAGAGTTTTTATACAAATCCAAAAAAAACGCTCAATTGGAAAAGGTAAATGTCACCTTTTTACAATTTAAAACGATGGTCGTTATAATAAAAGAAACTATTTTTGATCTTTCCAACCAAGGGTAGTGCTTAGAAGTGTGACTCTTAATTGTCTTCTGCCATTCATTTATTACAAAGGTTCCCAGAGAGAATGCATGATCACCTTCGTGATTTTTAATTTAAATGTAGTTTGTTTAATTGAGCCAGCTTTGGGGCAAGTGACTAGTTCTCTCCTCTATTGAAGCCTGAAAAAAAAGAGCTGCTTGGAGTTCACTGCAGTTAGATTAGTGGATGAATATAATTAAGGATAGAGGCAAAAATCAGAAACTATAATAATGAAGGAAAAATACTTCTCTTCAAATAAACGTGTTGTAAGATGCATTGCTGATTATACAATTTCAAGACAGAGAGTAAATGAAATATTTATTTGAATATTATTAGTCCTGCAAATTTTTAATTGAAAAAACTCTTAATTCGCATGTGGAAATTACAATTAACTTTTTAAAATTAATGAATGTGTAAAAATATTGTGGGAATTTTCTGGCATTTAATGTTATTCTTAATGAGCCCTTTATTTCCTTGCAGTGTCTTTGAAGAATATACATAAACCTCAAAAATATTGAGATTATTGCACTTTTTCTTGGGATTTTAATACATTTGGTTTTTTAATGTATAAATATCTTTATATTCTAATCTTGAATAGTTTGCAAACATCATTCAGATTATGCACTTCCAGTGCTATAATTTCTTTAGTTCTATAAATACAAGGGAGAATGTTTATTTTTTTTTAAAAGATCTCTCTTTTAGATGGTACAAGACAGTTTCATATGTAAATGTATAGTTCTGGACATGTAACAATGCTTTTTAACATTTTAAAATTTTCTGCACTTTATTTTAGACTTTTTGTATCTAAATATCTCTTCTTTTTAACCCCTTCCCCAACAATTTTTTTGTTAAAAACGTTTCTTTTTCAGACTAATTTTTTTATTTTGGTTCTATATAGTATTTTTGATGCTGGTTATGAAAACAGTTTGTAACTCGGCTTCCTACAAACCATATTTTTTTACCATATTTTCTTAGTATACTCGTCGACGACTGAAAAAGAACATTTTGTGAAAACGAGTATACACGTTTCTGCCGGGGAAGGGGTTTTAATAAAAAAAAAATACATTTTGGGGGCTTAACTAGTTAACCCTGCATCAGAGTGAGACTATATTTTATTTAATATTTGCAAAGCGTATGAACTTTTTAAATAAATATGAGGAGTAGAAACACGATATTTAAAAACATCATACATGAATAAAGACAAATATATTCTCCTAATATTCTTTGAAGCACTTACATCCTTAAAACTATTTTTGAAAAAGAAAAACATTTTTTTTGCTTTGCTTTGCCTTTAATAATTTGTTGCAGTTACTTATCCTTTCTAAAATAAAAAAAATTTGATACAGCATTTCTACATTTTCACTTGACTATAGTACTTAATTCTTAGAAACAATGTTTTTATAAATGAGTATTTTGATGGGTAACCAGTTCAAATTTTTTAAAAAATTAAAAATAGCACAAATATTTTTTCACAGCATTTAGGATGGCTATGTACTGACTTGGCCAAATCAAATATTTGTTGCTCTGGTGTGACTGACAATAAGATCTAACTGCACATTGTATTTTACGATTTTTTTTTGTGGTGTCAAATCAAATTCAAAAACTAATCAAAGACAAATAGGTTAATTCATCAATTTTGATTTATATTATAATTTGTCAATAGATGTGATATTTGATTAGTTAATGTTTAAAGTAAGTCCAAAATAATAGAAGAAATTTGGATTTTCTAGTTGGAACCTTAAAGTATCCATACATCATGATTTTCTTTCTCTAATAGCTCAGTATTAAAATAAAACAAAGGAATTAATCTCTTGATAATATGTGGTATTCTATTGTTCTTGTCTCATGTCCTATACTTATGATTTACCTGAATCATGTCATTATACACAATTATTTTAGGCACAGTCTGCTTAAAAACAGAACACATAGGATGTAGAGCTTTAATTCTGTAAAATACCTTTTTTCATTATTATCCTATATAATAAAAGCCTAGTATGCTCAGTGTCCAGTCAGCCATTCAACCAATCAAAGGATAATATGCTAATGATATGCTAAGGACACTCAACTGCTCACTATGACATGCACTGACCAACAGGGGGCAGACGCTCCGACCAGTAAGTTAGCTTGCTGCTGAGGTCTGGCCTATTGGGACTGAGCGAGACTGGCTGAGCACACCCTGGAGCCCTCCCATAACTCCTCACTAGCTGGCCAATTTCCCATGTCCCACTCCAGCCCCAATGGTGCACCGGTGGGGTGTCCCTCAGCCTGGCCTGTGCCTTTTTGCAATCCAGGACCCCTCAGGGGATGTGCGAGAGCCAGTTTTGGCCCAATCCCACAGGCCAGGCCAAGGGATCACATTGGTACACAAATTTATGCACTGGGCCTCTAGTTAGAATTTTAACATATCAACCAGCTTTCGTGAATTTCTATGCACTTGTATGGCCTTATTAAAAATTAGTAAGAGGAATGTACTTTTTTTTACTGAACCAGATAAAAAATTACATTGAAAAGAAATAAAACAAAAAAACAACTGTTTTGATAATACATAAGCATTATGTATCATGTTCCCCAATGCTTTCATACATTGTCTCCTCATGGCTTCCGTATTGAAGGTCAAACTCCCTAGCCTAGCAGACACTTCAGGATCTGTCTCCATCCAACACTGTAGTTTTACCTTTTGCTTCCCCCCCAGTTGGTATTTTCTTCTCTAGCTGCACTAACATACTTTCCATTTTCAAATTCATCTAGTTTTTCAAAACCTCTTCCATTTGACTTTAGCAAACCCAATGTATTTTTATACCTAGCTGATTTCAGGTACTATCATCATTCCAAAAAATATTCTCCCCTTTGGAAAAATTTGGGAAGGTATTTCTGATATTTCAAACCACATCCATCAATAAGCCTAGATACCTTATCTCTGTGAGGCCTATGCATATCTCCATTTTCCCTTAGCATGTTATTTTATTGCATGTCGTATTTGTTGGTTTCTGTGTGTGAGTGCCTCTCTCCCAAATGGACTGTTAGTTCCTGTAGAATAATGACCTGATTTTTTGGTTTGTACTCCAAGGTATTAAGTAGTGCCTGTCAGCATAAGATCTATTTATATCAATCTGTCTGTTTATCTCTCTGTCTATCTATCTATCTATCTATCTATCTATCTATCCATCTATCATCTAACTAATCGTTCTTTCTATTGACTTGAATTAATAATCAAGCTGAATCCAGTGACATATTTAAAAAAAACTACAATAAAGAATAAAAATGAACTGATCTACACTAATAAAAGAGAAAAATGGTAATTGGCGTACGACGCTACCCTTTTCATTGGCTAATCAGGGCTGTATGCAAATTAACTGCCAACTCAGATGGCAGTTAACTGACAACAAAGATGGCAGTTAATTTGCATATGTAGGCACAATGCAGGGAGGCGAAAGGGAAAGCAGGAAGAAGTGCCCTGCCACTGACAGTGATCGGAAACCC
>NW_006300376.1:5725022-5750850 GCF_000327345.1 Myotis davidii | reverse complement strand
AGGGTCCCCTGCCCAGGCCTGACGCCTCTGTCTGAGGCTTCAGGCCTGGGCAAGGGGCCAATCCTGCGATTGGAGGGTGATGAGGGTCAACGCCTGAGGGCTCCCAATATGTGAGAGGGGGCAGGCTGGGCTGAGGACACTCCTCCCCGCCCCCAGTGCACGAATTTCGTGCACCGGGCCCCTAGTTTTATATAATTCAAAAGAATTAAGCTTAGCAAATAAATAATTATGGGTTTATTAGAGTGACCCATATTTTTATTGTGATAAATTAGGTTCTTGGACTCAATTTTCTTCAATTTTCTTGAAAAAAAATATTCATTTGGGCTATAGAGTTTAAGATCTTACTTAATTTATCAGAGTTAGTCAGAAAATATTTTTAGATTTTATTATAAATTATGCTTGATGGTATATAGAAATTCACAGTTTATTTACACTTACAACTGTGCCTAAAACCTAATTTTTTAAATTAAAAAAAGATGGTAAACATGTGTGGAATTATTTCTTTGCTCTAATAAATATTTATTGAGAGCCAAGCATGCAATGAATTATGCTTTGCATATTTAAAGTAAGAAAGGATTCACAATTTAGCTCCAAAATGTTTTCTATCTATTTTCTCTTTTCATTCTCCTTTTTCTTTCTTTTTTCTTCAGTCTATAATATTCTAGTACTTTTTAAAAGAATAAAATTTTTTGATCTAAGAAAGTTGGCAGATATAATATACACAGAGTCTAGTTGAATATGAACATTATGGAAGTTGTTGACCATAACTTTTTATATTCCAAGTTGTTTGATAATTAAGAATAGTATATGAATACATCGTTTTAAAATGAGGACAGGTTAAAACTGAATACAGAAACTGTGTGCTGAAAGAAATAGTCCTAAAAATTTCAAAAACTCTAAATTGCATTCCTTTCAGACAACCACAAGATGGTGTCTTCCAATTTTTATAGTAATTAAGGGTTTTTATTTTGATGCAGATGTTAATGCCACAGTGATACCTTGATTTTTATTTATTCAAGCTTTTTAAATAAATACATATTTATTTTTCTAATTTTTCTAAAGTGTCAATTGACCATTTGGAAAGATACTCAAAAAGTCTTCCTTTCCTGACGTATCTGACATGTGCATTTTTTATTGATTGTCTTTTTTCCTTACTTTTTTGCTGACTTTAAAAACATTCCTAGTTAAGGTTCAGTCAGTGAGCCATCCGAGAAACTGATGTACATCTGAAGCAGTTATCAGTCCATTTCAAGCTGCATTTGTTTGCAGGTCCTGCTTCTCCCTTCTAACCGAAGAAAGCGGCCAAATATGCAAACCTATGTTTTCTCTGGTATTATTTATGATAATATATTGGTATTGTAAGCATGAATTAGAAGTAATTGTAATAATTTGAATTTTTATAAAAATATTTTATGACATAGCCATGATTTATTAATTTGCTTAAAATTACTGTTTCTTAAATATTTGAATGTGTCCTTTTAAAAAAGGTATACATAATTCTGCCTTCTTTTGATTTCCAGCAATAACAGTAATATAACATACATTTTAACTTTTTGTTTTTGTCTGATTTGTATAGAGAAATATTTTCCCATGTAACTGAAAATAGATTTGCTTATGCAAATTGTTTCCATTGAACACATTAAACACAAATCTCTGAGTTTCTTGACATAAACTAAAACTTAACAAAAATATTCATTTTTTATTACTTACATTTAAACAAAGTGTAGTGAGTATGTCTGAGAAATAAAAATAAGAATTATTGCTCAGATATTGAATTTGTAACTTATGTGTCCTGTATTGGACACATATGTTTATTCTAATTTTCTTCTAAAATGATTTATGTGGATTTTAAGAACTACTAAAATTTATATTTATCAGTATATAGTCCATTTTAGTCAATATAATTATTTTTATTATAGAACACTGGTATAACAAATCCAAGGTATCTCTAAATAATGGTATTTTTCCAGTCTCTGAAAGTTCAAAACATTTTTGAGGGCCCATAGAATGTTCTTCAGTCTATAATTGAATAACAAATGTAAAAGGCATAGAAGAACAAGTGAATGAAACAACGCAATTTTGGAATTTTAAGGATAAATTAGAATGGTTTAGTTTATACCTGGATCTGGGTGAAAGTTTATTCACAAGGGAAACATTTTTCAAAGTTGGCTGAATTTGTATTTCATGGAACCAGAAGAATGAAAACAGATTGTTCACTGATGCTTATACACAAACTGCTTTCAGAAAGTTGAAATATTAGTTCTAACAGGAACAATGTTTTTTTAAAAAAAGTCATTTATTGAATAAGATATAGGAATGCAAACACTGCTATAAATCATTGTAAAGAATTATAAAGTGCCAAATAAATTTTCAATAATGTAAAATTTATCTATAGAGCATGTTGCTATTTAGATCTTAAAAGATGTAAATAAACTGGATAAATAGTCCATTTTGTATTCTTTTATGTTATTGCCTTTCTCTGCAAGCAGATCATCTCTCAGTTTCCATTAATGACCCATATGAGGGATAAGTGGATGGCTTTTAAAAATGTTTTTACATATAAATATAAAATCACACTTTAAAATGAGATGCCAATCTTTGTTTTACCCTATAAACTACTTTATGCGGGCAAAAGGAACTTTAAGACATTTCTTCAAATGACTATAAATGATGTGTTAAAATTAAAATTGAAGCTTGACAGGTAATTAATTTTACTTATTTTTATAAACCACTTTAGAGCTTTTAATATTTTCTTGGGTATGAAGTGATCATGACAACTGTGTAAATATCCACATTGTTCAGATAAGGATAAGTATCCCAGGGGTGAAGAATATTTCCCAAGGTCAAAGATGCCTCATCTAACACTATTTATGCTATATCAGACTCACAAAATCAAGAATGAATACTTAACTACTTCTCTTAATAGTTTTCCTTTCTGAAGTTGCATTGATAAAATGTGTGGAGTTTGATTTTGATTTAGTTAAAGAGATTGAGGGCTTTTGTCATAAGCATAGTTATTTCATTTTCTTATTCTTAAGGATGAATTTTAAAATGAAAAAGACTTGGAATCATTTCTCAACTTTATGTAACCTTGGATAAAATTACTTAACTTCTCTATATGTCTTTTAAAATAAATAAATAAATAGACTATAAATATGCCATAAATAAAATGTCTTAATAATTAAGATAAGTAATTTATATAGGTGGAGTTTTTTTTGCAAGTGTCTGACAGATATTGTTGTATTTATTATTATTTACAAAACTGATACATTTAGCTTGCTGGGCCTTCAGAAAAGAGGGGCTCTCCTACAATAATATATATATTTGAAAAACTTTATCATTCTGACTACCAGCAAAAATGTGATGATTAACGTTGCTTTTTCTTAAAATGCATTTCATAGCTGTATTGACTAAAGTGGTGTTGAAACTTGTCTGAACTTCTTTATTGATTTTTCCAGCTTAAGTAGGGGACATGTACAAATATATAATGATGCTTCATTTTTCTCTGTCTCATTATATTTGCAAAAAGCATATAAATATATTTGGTAACTGTTTTTGTAGGAGTCAAGGTTTATGAGAATATTTTAATCTTTAGTTATGTTTATCATTGTAAAATAATCCAGGCAAAAGCATAGATGCTTTAGCATTTTATTAATTGGGTGTGTGTGTGGGGGGGGGACCACATATTTCTTTTTGCCCCATGATTTTTTCTCTGACTTATTATTTAGCATTCAAACCATTAAAGTTATTAAGAACAGACTCCAGGTAAAAGGCTCAGCTAAAATTCAGTTCACTGTTAATGAGGCAGACTAATATAATGAAGCATTCATAGAGTGGAAGTCAAGGGAATGGCGCTCCTCATTTAGCTTTGATAGCAGTTATGTGCATAACCTTAGATAGATAACTTGACTTCTTGAGTTTTAGTTTCTCTACCTGTAAAGTTCCAGTGATTAAGCAACACAATCATTAAGGAACCTACATGTAAAGTCTTGTCTGACTGCTGCACAGCTTATTTAAATAATATAATTTTTTCAGAAAGATGGCTGCAATAAAACTGAATATCGAGATCAAAGTTGCTATATATATATATATATATTATATAATTTTTTGACATGAATGCTTTAACTAGTCATTTTTCATCTCTCATTGCTTCACTATTGCATTTATACAGCCCTAGGTCCATTCGTTATTCTGATGTATAGCATTAGCTATTTGATATTCTTAAAAGACTGCCAATTAAAAAGTATAAGTCGAAAGCAAGAGTCACATTAAATTACATTTATTTTATTCATTTAATACACCAATATTATATAAAATATTGCATATTACATTATATATACTTTTCATCTCATTTTCAAGGTTTAGTTATTTATAATGTGAGATCATTTATGCAGAATTTTGATTTGTCTTTACTACATGTGATATGGACTTCTTGGGCAAATGGCCTACAGCATCAGAAATTAATTCGAAAAGTGTCTAAAATGGATTAGATATCTATAATCAGTAACATATAATTTATATATATGTATTTTAATATATTTTATTGATTTCAGAGCAGAAGGGAGAGGGAGAGAGATATAGAAACTTCAAAGATGAGAGATAATCATTGATCAGCTGCCTCCTGCATGTCCCCCACTGGGGATCACCTGGCAACCCTGGCACATGCCCTGACCTGGAATTGAACAGTGACCCCCTGGTCCATAGGTCAATGCTCAACCACTGAGCCAAGCTGACCGGTCATTAACATATAATTTAAACAACAAAGACAAAACCAGTTTGGTTGATATATGCTAGTTTATTCAAACACTGAGCTGCACAGTCTAAAAGCAGCAGCTTGAAGATGTCTTGATAGAGCTTTAAGTAGGAACTGTATGCAAAAATGGGTAATGTTTTTCTAAATTAAAATACCGTGTAGTTAATTTTAAACTATCAAAATGTAGAATAGTAAGACATATAATAGAGTTTCTGTCTTAAAAATATAAATATAGACTTGACAGTAGTTTACAATATTTTATGGTTATTTCTAATTTGGGTGATTAGTGACTACATATATTCAACATGAAAGTGATGAATTTAAGTTTAAAAAATCAAACTGGTTGCTTTCCATTAGTGGTTGTTTTTCAAAAAGACATTCCTAAATATAAAGATCTTAGCTTAAAAAAATGTAGTTTAGGTCAATGTTCAGTGTGGGGCATATTTACAATTACATTTCTAATATTTAAACAATGATGCGCTTCTCTAAGTGCTGTCACATCTGTTATCATATAAGCATATCTATGAATTATATGGTTAAGTTATTAAGAATAAATTATTCTATAACACCAATAATGACATTATTTAGAACAGTTATCTGCAGACTGTTGTCTTATTATACCCAAAATAAAACTAGATAGCTTTCAAAACAAGAAATGCAAATATAGTCAAATCAAGACTTTTAAGGTTTCCAGACCTTCGTTGTTTTAAGAACGAGAGATGTGTAAATACAGGTTGCCTCATTAATTACAATGAATTTTATAATGACTTTTACTAATTTAATTGCGATTACCTGCTAACAGCTCAAAGATGTAAATTTTCATTTTCAGGAATCTTCTATTTGGTTAGTGCCACCCTACCATCCAGACACTGTTTAGTAAATTTTGAAACTTACTAAAAGAGGTTTTTAATAATGGTTAGTATCCTTGTGCCTTCTTTTTTCTTTTTGTAGTCTGTTATATTAATGTGGAGAAACATTTTTGTTGTTGTTTTCACCCTAAGAATGTTACTTATTTACTGACACAATTTATGTGTTTCCATCCCTAAGAAGTGATTTGGAAAGCAAAATAGTTTTCTTTCTCATCCTCTCCACCCCCCTTATGCTTTCTTCTTCCCTTTCTCCTGCTTCCTCTGCTTCTGTTTTTTCTCCTTTTCTCCTTCTTCCTTCTTGTTTACTATAACCCAAGTGCTCGTGGGTTTTTTAAAACCTATTTCATAGTTTAATAACAATACATTTAATAAAAATACATTTAAAAGTTCCAATTATTATATGAAGTAGAAAAGACAATTTGTCTCTATTAAATGACATTGGAACTCTAAAAATCAGAAACAGTAATTTTTTTGAGCATACAGCACAAGGAAATAAATATATGTCACAATCATCTCTACAATCTCAACTTTAGATTTTTATATAAATCAAGATATGGAATTTGTATTCTAAAGCTTTAAAAAAAAGATAATTATATGTGTTTGCCCTAGTTCCACAAGTAAACAGTACTTTATGATATTATTTAATTCACTATATTGTTTCCAAAGTCTTGCTTAAATGTAAAGGTTTTTATAGTTTTTGTGAAAGATTAGAAATAGTCTATCAGTGAGAAGAACACCTATTGTATTACGTGACTTTATTAGTAACCTAAGATAAAACTATTTTTACATATAGTTACATTAATACATTTTAAAAAGTGCTGGCAAAATTCAGCTGATTAACAGAAAAATTCATAAAACTGGTAAAATAACATATAATCTAGTCTATTGATTGATTGATTAAAATTTTTTACTTTCTGACGACTTTGTAAATAGGTAAAGCCTAAAAATGGTCATGGTCAAGTTACAAGTTTACAATTTTCAGAGTTTCTAAATTTGTAACTATAGTTTACTTAAGGTAATTTTAGATGATATATGATGAAATTTTCTTTTATCTTTTAAATTATAAAAGATAAAAGGCTCTAACTTTGGGGCCAGGCTTTTTACCTACATTTTATATTATTTAACATCATAAATTTTATATTACATAAAATTTATTTTAAATAACTTTATGTCTTTATTTGTGGTCTGACATTACATATAGGGTGCTAATACATTTTATTTCTTAACTTACTAGAAAAATATGTGAAATTCCATGGTTGAATGAGTGTTTACATTTATAAGATTTTTTTTCTAAGAAAATAAGTTGTTGAGATCACTCTCTTTGTATGGACAAAAATTAATTAATATATCTTCTCTCTATATTTTTGAAACTAATGTAATCAAACTGCCTAAAAGCCAAGTTTGCCAAGAAGAGGGTGTTATCAATTATGTAACATTCAGTACATTTATTACTTTCAAATGAAGCCTTATTTTAAACAATTCAAAGTTATTCACCCCCTATAGTATTTTTAAGTGTCATTGGCATTAAGTTCTGACCTTGTTATACTATCTAATCAATTCTTCTGTTAAATGTTTCAACAGAGAACCAAGATTAAGTTACCTCAAGACTTTGTATTTCTTCCCCTTTTGGAGTCAGATTTTTCCATTTCTACAGTGTTGTCATCATCACCATCTTCATCATCATTGTCATCATGTTCTTAATAAGTACATCTAATAGTAGGTATAAAGCAACAAGAAACACTATGTCCATATAATGGCTGTCAGATGCCCTAAATCTTTTAATAGAAATATAATTTATGGATTTCAGAAGTGCATAATTTAACTTGATAAAAGAGCATGTCAGTAACTCAGTTAGTGGGGAATTCATGTTTAGCAACATCATCCATTGTGAATACTAATAAATTGATACTTTTACTAATTTAATGCTATTCAACAAATACCAAAATTTTACCTGATTAAATAGCTTATATACATTACGTTTCACTAAGCTTCTAAAAAAATTTTAAGCAATTTAATTAGAAACATTAGTTAAATAAGAAAGCGTTAGGATCATATGCAGCTATTCTTAATTCAGCCAACGTTTAAAGAACATGTGTGTACAATCAGTACCATAAGAACTTGGTCTCTCTTCTCTTTACCATTCACTGAGAGGGATACAGAGAAGGCTTAGAGGCCAGATGGGAAAACATTATAATGAGTTAAAAATAGTAAAGGGACAAAACTAAATTGAGTGAAAATAATGACCCTGGTCAATTGGAAAATGATTCCCTGATAAGTGAAAATTTGAGTAAAGGATAAAATCGGATTGATGAGAAGGATGAAAGAACATGGCAAGGTACCAGAGCAAAGAGGAAAGGAGGAAAACTTTGAAGTCCAAGCAGAGAGGTTGTGTGTAGAGAAAAAAGAAATGGGGGAGGGAGCAGAAAGAAGGAAAGCTGAATCACAGACTTCATGATGCTAAAAATAGGATCTTTGGATTCTACCTGATCCTTGGACGAGAAGATGCTATTAATAACTGAGGTTTGAAAAATAGATTATTCTAGTAATGGTGAGCTTTGGGGAAGGAATCGGCTAAGGAGCTGGAAAGACTACTAAGGAAGCTAATCAGGAACCCATAAAAGAAAAGTGAGGATATAGACAGGAATGGACAAGAAGGTACCAGAATCAAAAGTTACAAAATTGGTTACCAGGATACCTTGCTGGAGTCTCCATTGTAAGCTGCAGAAAGTGATTTCCTCTCTCTGAATCAATTTTCTCTGTTAGATAGAGGCCTACTTTAATGAAAACATTAGTTTGTCACAAAAGATTATGTGTGCAAAATATTTTAAACCTAAGAAACATATGTAGTATTAAATATTTTTATTCTCTATTCTTTTGGAATTAGCCTAAGTTGATAAACAGCAAAGAAACAAAACAAGTAAAAAACAAACAAACAAGTCATCATATGCATATTTGATTAGGCTTGTTTCGTTATGTTTTCATATCACTTTCTGGAATTGTGTTAAATTTTCATACTTGTTCACATTTTTTATTGTTTTCCACATTTTTTAGTTTTCACACAGAAAGAACCCCAGTCTCAGTCCATCTGAATTTCATCTACAATATATAACTGGTTTATGAATCTTATTTATATGTAGCTTACATGTGTATCTCAATTAGATGGGGAAGGAGACTAATAAAATTTTGTTGCACAGATATGAGTTTGTAATAGGAATTTTGAGGAGCTTGTGATAATGAGCCCCATATATACTATTTTTATAGCAAATCTATTGCTAATGGGGTGAGAATTTAAAAATATTTATAGGGTCACTTTTTTCTGCATGGGATAAATTATTTATCGACTCTCAGTTGTCAAGCTGATGATGACAAAAAAAAGTAAATATATTTTCATGGATTGTTAATGTGCTATGATTTGTTATTTCATATATTTGTTTGTAATCATCATCAATAGTTTTATAGGCCTAATCCCAAAAATGTATAATGAATACCAGAAGTTATTTTCCATTTTTTTATGTCTTTGTCAGTGTTATATTTTTGTTCTGTTTTGAGATGCACAATGAAAAATCTATGTTTAAAGAAAATTTTCATTATCTCATGTTGTGATCTAAAAAGTAGTACATTTCTTCTATTTTTAAATATCAAGAATGGATTTCTGGTTATTAATTTGTGTATATGTATTTATATTTAAATTTTAAGGTGGATATCTATATATATATCAATATAGATATATCTATATAGATATATTTTTATCCTAATTAATTTTACATCTATAAAGCTTTACATCTGCTTTATATGCATTCCAGTTGGTAGTTCCTTTCACTATCAGGTGGAGATTTTCTTTAAACTAGTCCACTTTTATAAAATATTATTAATTATCATGTGTTGTCTATTAAAAGTGTGGCAATTGTTCTAACCTTTATATTGAACTATTTCAAACCTCCAAGGCAGGTTATGTTGAAAGTCTGTTGAGAATTATTTTAGTTTGTCTCTGGACAGTGACAGTTTGTCGGTTTGGTAATACTTCATTTTCTGTGTTGTTCCGTAGAGGTCCTTCTGTAGCGCCATGGTAGAAGAGCTGAGGATGTCCCTGAAGTGCCAGCGACGGTTAAAACACAAGCCACAGGCCCCCGTTATTGTGAAAACAGAAGAAGTCATCAACATGCACACATTTAACGACAGAAGGTTGCCAGGTAAAGAAACCATGGCATAAAGCTGGGAGGCCAAACACCCAAGCACAAACTGTCGTCTTTTTTCCAAACAATTTAGCGAGAATGTTTCCTGTGGAAATATGCAACCTGTGCAAAATAAAAATGAGTTACCTCATGCCGCTGTGTCTACGAACTAGAGACTCTGTGATCTAAGCAGTTGCAATGATCAGACTTGATTTACAAGCATCATGGACCGACCAAGTTACACGGGGTTATACTGTTTATCATGGGTTCCTCCCTTCTTCTGAGTGAATGTTACACGCGCATTTTGTGACTGGTTCCAAATGCAGTCCAGTAGGAAATTACAGGTTCTTTTTGAAGCCCAACTGTTGCCAGGAGATGGAATGTCAATGCCCCAAAGGTAACCAGTAAAACTGTCAATAAAAATACTTGGAATCAGAAAAAGAAAAAAAACCCACAACAACAACCTGTAGCATTACAAGAAACAGTATGGTCTTCTGAACATTCAGATAGAGGTGGTGATGTTATTAGCCCCCAACAACTCAGTACAATGATCATCTGAATAGACAATATGTGTTTATAGGATGTGTGAAAAAAATGTAACACAAATCAAATCTGAATTTCATGGCAAGTGGAATATAAAACATATCTTCATCAGTGTTTTTCTTTCTTTTTTAACAGTCTGTGTCACTGATTGAGATAGAAATGTCAATTACCAAGGCAATAATGTTTTTCCTTAAAGTCACCTGCAGGTGATTTAACATGTAACTCTACCGGATCCCTATCTATCTACCTATCCCCACCCCACCCAACTTCACACCAAGAATAAAAAGCAACAGTTGGTTCAGAGATTCTGAATTGAAAAGAATAATATTTTGCAATCTTTGTCTTACGTTATAAAAGAGGGCTGGGTATTGATAGTTATGTGGAAGATGAAGCTTCCATTTTAACATTCAGATATTTCATCCAAACCCTAGTTTCTGCTATAAATGAACTTGATGGAGCCTGGGCAGACCTCGGTGAAAGGAAAAAGGGGACTGGTCATCTGTAGAAAAGTATATGCGGAGAACTTTGAAGTGGACTGCATTTATCAATACAGTCACAGTGTTAAATGAACAAAATTCTTGAGCAGTTTTTTTTTCCAAAAAATGTTCAGGTTTATTTGTGGAAATGCAAGATTTCTATGAAAATAGTTTTTGTATGGAAATTTTTGTAATACTTTTTATCAACAAAATAAGAACACGTGTTCCTGTCAGGGGTGTGATGTCAAGCATGAATGGTAGTGCGTGTGCACCACCAACGTTTGGTGAAAACTATTTTTATCAAGAAAAAAGGAATCATAGAAGAGAAATATTTTCAAGTTAGATAATATAAAAGTTAGGTGCACTACCACCACTGCTTCCCATGCCACACCCCTGGTTCCATGAGGCTGATGACATATTGTAATGAACAATTGTGTGTAAAATGGTAAAAGACACAGACTTCTTGACAACATTGTGATAACAGTTGAGTGCACACAGTTTGCTGTTTGAATCCAATGCACAAAATTTAAAAAAAATCATTAAAATTATGTCCATTTTACGTTCAGCTTTGACTTTCATTTTTCTTTTGTACATATAAATGAATGCACAGTATCTTCATTGCATTGAGAGAAGTACACTTCCTGAATCTTTCTAGGTCTTCAAGGATGGCCGCATCCCAACTACCTGGAGGAAAGAAGAGAAAAGGTTGGATGATGAGATTTAGGATGTAATTGTTAGGCTTAGGATAGTATTTAAATGAGAAAAATAGAAGTTCTAGAGGCAACAGTAATTCACCTTACCTCCTTTATGAATGGTTAGTTACTATGTTAATAGGTTAGGTGGGGCTATAGTATGATCACTGATATTATATTTGAAGTTGTACTGATGTCCAATTTAAGACCTCCTTGTGCATTGATAAATCAATATAGTTCAGCAAAGGGAGAGGACATGATAGGCTCAATTTCAACAATTAGTAACAATGTGTGTGTGGTTTAGATGTTATCATCTTAACAAAGCTCTTATATTTAAATCACAAGTTATAACATGGTTTACTAAAATATCCACTATAACTAGAGCACCTGACCAAAAGAAAATTCTGCGATGTATTTTTTAAACTCAAAAAAAAAATGCAAAACCAAATTGCTAATATCTAAATAAATTAGAAATTAAATGCCTAAGCGTTTTCAAAATTTCTAGTGTTAGGGGCATTTTAAATTAAAATTTATATTTTGATAATAATTTTCCCCAAAATTTAGTTTTAGAGAGTTACACAATTCACTGTTAAAAATCTTGTATTTTTAGTGGTAAATAACATACAATAAAATTTCATAAAAGTGTTCAGATTTTGGAGAATATTAAGCTTTTTACCAATCAGATACTAATCAGGTTTTAAAGCACTTTTTAGTTTTAGTTATTTATTATATTGAACAATTTTAATGTCAGGAAATGACAATTATTTTTAAGTAGGAAATAATTAGATTTTTGGTAAAATTTGGCAATCATTGGAAGCATTAAATTTGAAAAATTGAAAAGTTTAATAAACCTGCTATATTTTAACTATAAAGATAATTTTAAATATATAAACAATGTGTAATATTTAATTTTATCCATTTCCTAAAAGGTTTCTATATTATTGCCAAAACAGATATTTACCTACTCACTAGTGATTATACATACATGAAATACTATTCTTAATAAAATCTAGATTACTTTAAAAATAATTTCAATCAATGGAAAAAAAGTCTCCTCTCTCTAGGAAGATAGTATATTAGAGTAAACATTACTCTGTAGTGTAACACTCAAATTATAAGAAAGAAAGGAGAGAACAATTGTTCTAGTCAACAATATAACCTGATGACTCCAGGTAATCAGTGGGTAATCATATCCCACAAATAACTCTAATTAGAATGGAACACTAGAGAGATATATTCACATATACCCAAACTAGAAAACCCTAACCAGCTAAGTGACCCTAACAGCTATGAGAATATCTAGGGGAGATATTCACATATTTACAACTAAATTACTGTGACCAGTATGGGAATAAATTACTAAATTACTAATTACTAAAGGGATATATTCTATTTTACAAATATAAAAAATTCATAGGTATAATTTATTAGTTATATCTCAAATATTTTGAACATCATATTTTAAAAATAAGTTTTTTATAATTGAATGAATTTATGTGCTAAACACTAATGATTTATATGTATTTCTTCAGTTTAACAACACTTTTATTCTGCTGTCATAAAAAATTATTAGTTTTTCTGGGTATAGAATGCTATGTTGAAAATCATTTTCTTAGATAATTTTAAAGATTTGCTCTCATATTTCCAACCTTTTGTGGATAAACCTAAAGTAATTCAGATCCCTGATTCTTTTTATGAAAGTTTTTCTTGTGTTATTATTTTTTTCTTTTTCTTAGATTTGTTTGATCTATTTTTTTTCCCAGCATCCTGAAACAACCCAATGATAAGCATTGATCTACTTTCATCCATTGTGCTGGGTACTTGCTGAGTTTTTAAATTTGGCTAATGCTGTCCTTCAATTTGGAGTAAATTTTCTAAACTATTTCTTTGATGATTTTCTTTTCTCTATGTATTCTAAAAGCTACTCTTAGCATTGGAGGTTCTGAACTGTTGAATCTAAATTTATTAACCTTTGTTTCCCTATTTCTCATTTATGTAATTTTTATCTTTCAGATATTATACTGAATTTTCCATTTCTACTGATTGTTTACATTTCTATGAGATCTAGTTTTATAGCTACAATATCTTCGCTTACATTCCTAAAGTCATCCTATCTAATAAAGAGGGAATATGCTAATTGACCCTCACACCATTGCAAAGTTGGAGGCACCCACAGCCATTAAGGAGGGAAAATGCTAATTGACTGCCCACCCTCAAAGATGGTGGCACCCATAGCCAATAAGGAGGGAATATGCTAATTGACTTCCACACCTTCAAAGATAGCAGCACCCACAGCCACAAGATGGTGGCGCCCAGTCCCCTCCACCCTGCTGGAGTGGTAGGCATGCAGCAAGGCCATGTATCTGCCTCCGGAGTCCCCCACTCCCCTCAGCCCCCCACACTGACCAGGGCTGGCCCAGGCACAGGTAACAAGGGCCAGCTGAGGCTTGTGCTGCCAGCAGTGGCAGCAGCAGAGGTGTGATGGGGCGTCACCTTCCCCTGATTGCCAGGTCACCTCCTGCCCCTGAGGACTTCTGGACTGTGAGAGGGCACAGGCCAGGCTGAGGGGCCCCTCCTCCAGTGCATGAATTTTCATGCACCAGGCCTCTAGTTAATAATAATCTTATAACTTTCTTTTCTTTCTTAAACGACCTCAATTTCCTCCCAATTGCAATTTTTTGTTTGCTTGTTTATATTTTTATCTTTCATATTAGAGATTTTCTTCATATGTTCATTAATTATTAGCATCCTGTTAATGAATAAAAAAGGGGGATGAAAATCTGATTTGAAATCTGTATGTACACAGCAGAGTAGGGGGAGACTATCTAATATGAGGTTTATTATAGATTTATCTAGATGGGCTATTTGTTGATGAATTCCTTCAAAATATCCTCATCTTTGGATTTTTTCTCTTGGGCCTTTTGTATTCTCCTGATATATACTTTTAAATTTCTCGCCTGTCGATTAAGGCCCTGATTGCCAATGTTGTGGTAATCATAGGTTAAGAGATCTTGAGATCAGTGCAATCTGCATTCAGAATAACTAAGGTCACTTAATTACCCTGTTTTAAGTTTAGTACTTAGTCTTTCATTGGACCTGGCATCCTCTAGTCTGGAGTTTTTGTTTTGTTTTGTTTCTTTTTTTGAGAATTCTTTCCTATCATTCTGCTGAGTTGGTGCAGACCAGGCTCCCAGATGTAAGGAAGAGGAAGGAGAACATAGGGAGTGACTGTTTTCGAACTCTGTGTAATAAGTGCTCCTAGTATTTTTCATCCTGCACTGCTAATTGTGAATGTACATGGCTCAGCTGGTTCCTGTCCCTTTGAGGATTTTGTGATATAAATAATCTGGTTAGTTCTCAGCTTTTCACACTGTCCAGTAGGGATTCTGTTTTTTTCCAGTCTGGTTAATTAACTATCATTTGTTCATATAATTTCTCCTAACAGAAATTTTGTTGAAATTTTCACCTCTCTTGTTTGCCTTATACTTGGCATTTTATACCTTAAAAAAAAAAGCACTCTACTGTAATTTTAATTGAGTAGGAAGCAAATTTGATACATGCATTTTATTCTTACTCTTATCTGGAACAAGAACACTTTCTTTAAAGAAAATGTACTGAAAGCAAATAAAACTAAAACTACGATGGTTCAAATAAAGTGGAGACAGAACAGACCTTGCTCTTGTAATTTCTAAGAATTTAATATTGCCAAATTTTTCTTCTTACCAAATAATTTTTCTAACTCTATATGTCAAGGGTATCCTTTCACATTAAAAATTAATTTCACAAAATGGGACCCAAGAATATCTCTGAAAAGAGGAATATTTCTATTTTAGTATCTGTCAAATAATACTCAATTTGGAAGCCAAGTAATTTATACCCTAAGGCAGTGGTTCTCAACCTTCCTAATGCCGCGACCCTTTAATACAGTTCCTCATGTTGTGGTGACCCCCAATTTCATTGTACAAATTGAACATAATTAAAGCATAGTGATTAATCACAAAAACAATATGTAATTATATATGTGTTTTCCAATGGTCTTAGGTGACCCCTGTGAAAGGGTCGTTCGACCCCCAAAGGGGTCACAACCCACAGGTTGAAAACCGCTGCCCTAAGGGGTAAGCTCTAGTTCAAAACATTCCAATTTCTATTTTATGAAGCTCACAAAGAATGTGTTCTAGTATAGACAAGGAACATTTTCTTAGAGGACTATGATGAACTGGAAGATTTTAAGAATCCTCTTTAATGTATTGCCTTACATTTTACCTTCATTTTACATTTATTATAAATGTAATTTTTAAAAAATAAACAAATGTATCTCTACCTTTTTACAGGGATATATTCGCTGTTTTCCTACATTTCCACTAGAGATTTCTATAATAGGATATTTCAAAAATATAATACTCTCAATTGCCTTAGTTAACCCTAAGGTCAATCTGTAGATTTAAATATCTAACAGTCATAAATACAATGAACAATTTAAATTTATATACTCCAATCACCTTAGTCAAAATTCATAAGTTAAATGGGGAAATAAAGAACATACCACACATATGTTCCTTCTATAATATTTTAAAGTATTTTTTAGCATTACCTTTATATCTCAGCTTCTACCCTAATGTTTTCATATGGTTCAGGATAGCTGCTATAACTCCAGCTATCGTGTTCACATCTTTTCTGCCAACACGAAGGACAAAAGGAAAGAAAAAAAGGTAGGATAGGAAATATAGACCTTACTTTGGAGAGCCATATGTCAGAAAGAAGACAGGGGTTCTATTACTATGGGAAATGTATAAACAGATATCAAGAAACAAATTGCAATTTCTGTCATGCTGGTATTTTTCTGTCTCTCACCCAACACACTAAATCCTACCTTGTTCTGTTCCCCTATTTTTATTCTTTTAAATTGAAGTACAGTTAAGATGCATTATATTTCAGATGTATAACATATTGATTGTACATTTATATTCCTTACATTGTGATCACGATAAATGTAGTAACCATCTGTAACCATACAAAATTATTATGATAATATTGCCTATTTTCCCTATGTTTTATATCACATCCCCATGACTTATTTTTTTTTTTATAACTGGAGGTTTATACCTCTATTGCTCTTCACCATTTTCACTCCCCACCCTCCTCCCCCGACTCCTCTCCCCCCTGGCAACCATCCATTTGTTCTCTGAATCTATGAGTCTATTTGTTAACTCCCTACATTGCTCATTTATCACTCATGCGCCATCTACCACTAACATTTTCTCTTTTTTTAAACAGATTCTTTCATATCTTACTGATTTCTCTTATCTATTTTCCTAATGGAAACCTGGATTTTCCTTTATGACACTGTCTTGAAACAACAAAAGTAGAAACAGTTGACAATTTACTAGTATTTGCTCTGCAGAACACCTTTATTTCATTATAGATAAAGATACATATTATTAAACCACCATTTGGATTTCCTATATATTCTTTCTCATTCTTTAAACACTTGGGCACCTTGATTAGAATTGGCCTGTTACTCTGTGCCCTGCCATCTTTAATTAAGCTTGCACCCATTTGTTCATATATATAAAAAATCTGTGAACCTACATTATGAACCATGCTTTGTGCTAGATACTGGGTACGCAAAAGGAGACATTGCTTGCTGTGATAGTTAAGAGTCTAGAAGAGGTGGCTACCTTGATCAAATTTGCTAAACACATGCATACAAACTGAAAAGTGCCGTCCTGAAAAGCACTCCTTTTTGTTATAGTCTGATGACTGATGAGACTTTACTCACGAGATCTCAAGCAGTACAGTCTCATGGTTGAAAATATAGAAATTTGATTATATTCATAAAATATGCGCAGGGAAACATTTACTAGTATAATGAGACAGGCGGGCCTTGTTTCTCTGTGCTTTGCTGTCTTGCGCTTCGCAGATACATGTTTACAAACTGAAGTTCTGTGGCAACCCTGCGTTGAGCAAGTCAGTCAGTATCATTTCTCCAATAGCACTTGCTCACTTCCTGTTTCTGAGTCACATTTTGGTAACTGAAATCTTTCAAACTTTTTTTAAATTATATTTTATGGTGATCTGTGAACAAGGATCTTTGCTATTACTGTTGTCATTGTTTCTGGTTTCTACAAACTGCTCCCGTACAAGACAGTAAACTTAATAAAGGTTCTGACTCCTCCAATGACCAGCCACTCCCCTCTGTCTCTCCCTCTCCTCAGGCTTCCCTATGCTCTGAGACAAATGATATTAAAATGGGGCCAATTAATAACCCTATAATGGCCTCTAAGTGTTCAAGTGAAAGCTCTTGACACAGCTCTTACTTTGAATAAGCCTAGATATGATTAAGCTTAGTGAGGAAGGCATGTTGAAACCTGAGCTAGACTGACAGCTAGGCCTCTAGCACCAAACAGTTAGCCAAGTTCATGAAGGAAATTAAAAGTGCTACGCCAGTGAACACATGAATGATAGAAAGCGAACAGCCTATTGATGATTAGAGAAAGTTTTAGTGGTCTGGACTGAAAATCAAATGAGCCACAAAATTCCTTTCAGCCAAAACCTAATCTAGAACAAGGCCCTACCTCCCCCTCAATTCCACAAAGGCTGAGAGAGGTGAGGAAGCTGAAGAAGAGTTGGAATATAGCAGAGGTTGGAGCATGAGGTTTAAGAAAAGAAACAGTTTCCGTAACATAAAAATGCAAGGCGAAGCAGCAAGTGCTGATGGAGAAGCTGCAGCAAGTTATCCAGATCTGGCTAATGTAACTAATGAAGTGGCTGCACCAAGCAATCGATTTTCACTGTAGACGAAACAGCTTTTTATTGGAAGAAGATGCCAACTAGGACTTCCATAGCTGAAAAGAAGTCAATGCCTGGCCTCAAAGCTTCAGAGGACAGGCCGCCTCTCCTGTTAACGCTAATGTTTTGGGTGAAATTAACTTGAAGCCAAAGCTCATTTACCATTCTGGAAATTCCAGGGCCCTCAAACATTATGCCAAACCTACTCTGCCTGTGCTCTATAAATGGTGAGACACAGCCTGGGTGACAGCACATCTGTTTACAACATGATTTACTGAGTATTTTAAATCCACTGTTGAGACCTACTGCTCAGAAAAAAAAGATTCCTTTCAAACTATGGTTGCTCATTGACAATGTTCCTGGTCACCCAAGAGCGCTGAAAAAGATGTACAACAATATTAATGTTGTTTTCATGCCTGAAAATACAACATCCGTTCTGCAGCCCATGGGTCAAAGCTTAAATTTGACTTTCAAGTCTTATTATTTAAGAAATAAATTTCATAAGGCTATCGCTGCCCAAGATTCCTCTGATGGATCTGGGCAAGGTAAATTGAAAACTATCTGGAAAGGATTCACCATTGACAACATTCGTAATTCATGGGAAGAGGTCAGGAAATCAATATTAGCAGGAGTTTGGAAGAAGTGGCTTCCAAACCTCATGGATGACTTCGGGGGATTCCAGACTTCAGTGGAGGAAGTAACTGCAGTCTTGGAAAAAGTGTGGAAATGTGTGATGGAAATAGGGAACCAGAATTAGAAGTGGAGCATGAAGACGTGACCAAAATGCTACAGCTCATGGTAAAACTTTTACAGAAGAGGAATTGCTTCTTCGGTGTTTTCTTGAGTTGAAATATACACCATGAAGATGCTGTGAAGATTATTGAAATGACAAAAAAAGAAAAAAAGAAATGTTAGAATACTAGGTAAACTAGTTGATCAATGGCAGGATTTGATCATTTTGAGGGAGGTTTTACTGTGGGTAAAGTGCTATCAATCAGTATCTCATGCTACAGAGAAAGTGTGCATGAAAGAAATAGTCAGTTGGTGCAGCAAACTTCATTGTCTTATTTTAAGTAATTTCACAGCTACTGCAATCTTTAACCACCGCCACCCAGTACCATCTTCATCTAGCCATAAAAAGCCATCAAGCCATCAGCAGCAGCAAAAGAATTACAACTCCCTTAAGGCTCTGATAATGGTTAGCATTTTTAGAAGTAAAGTATTTTTAAATTAAACTATGTACATAAGCTTTTTAGACATAATGTTATTGCATACTTAATAGACTGTAGAGTATAAATAAACATAACTCTTATATGCACTGGGAAGTCAAAAATTTTGTGACTCATTTTATTGCAATATTCACTGTATTGCAGTGATCGGAACCAAACCCACATTATCTTCGAAGTATGCCTATATTATTGTTTGTGTCTTCCTTCCAGGAACACACAACTTCTGTTAGCTTCAGCTCTTGGCACAGGGTAGGATTCTTTTGGGTTTTGAGAATATAAACTGAGATGCAAACTGAGATGTGTTGGTTCATTACTGCCATCCTATTATTTAAAGTAGCAAATTTCCCATTATATGCAAATATGACACCATAACCATACCCAAGTTCTTCTTTTACCTGTACTATTCCAATTTGTGTTAATTTTTTTCCTCTTTGTCTTCACAAAAGTATAAGAAAAGATACCATCCATGCTCCATTTTTAATTTTTTGCTTTTTTTTTCATGGTAGAAGTAAGCAATGACCTAACAATGGACTCTGGAACACTGAGAGCATGCTGGTTGAATAGAGGCTATAGAGGGGATAAATGATGATGGGAAAAAAATAAAATAAATAAAATGAATTGGGGTCAAGTAGCCAAATCTCAGATATTTAGCTCTTGTTTAAAAGTTTACTAAAAACAAATGCACTTGAGTCTCTGTCACACAGTGATGGGAAGTAAAGGAATAGCATTTCATGAGAGTTTATGACAAAGGAACCTTATTTAAACTAAAGGATTGGAGTAAATTTCCCTGAGGAAGCGATGATTGCACTGAAATATGAATGCTGAGAAGCAGAAAGGAGAGAAATTTTCACAAGACTGTGTTATAGGAGGGAGCATGGTGTGTATCGGAGGAACTGACAGTTAGTGTTGATGGAGCACAAAAAGGCATAGAGATATATAACGGAGATGCCTTCACAATAGTAGCTCAGAGCCAGATCTTAGCAAGGAAGTGCAAGTGACCTTAATGATTTGATATTTATCCAAAAAGGAAAGGCAAACCATTTAAATCTCTTAAGCAGAAGCAAGATTGTTAGATAAGATCTGCTTTTGTAAGACTACTCAGGCTTCAGTCTGGAGCATGATTTAAATAAGCACCAGAGTGGATGTAGAGAGGTTAGTGAAGAGGCCAACTCTGTAAGTAACCTGGGTAACATAGTATATTAGTTTAGATTAAACTCCATCAGTAGCAGTGAAAATGAAGAGAAAGAGACATTTTCAAAATGTTTTTAGTAGGCAAAAATTTTCATAATTTTGTGGTGAATTCAATAATAAATATACAGATTACTAACTATTGTTATGCCATAACTTATAATTAGTACTTTATTATAAGTTATGGCATAATCTCTGAGAAACCCTATGAAGCCAGGGCTAATATTATCCCTATTTTATAAGCAAGGAAACTATTGAGAACATAACTTGAGTAAATTTTTAAAGCCTTACAGGTATCAAAGTTAGGTAGATTAATTCCAATGTTCTTGGACACTATATTTGGTCATAGTCACAAACAACAATATCTCAGTGGCTTATCAAAGTGAAAGCTTATTTCTTAGTCATCAAAATGTTGTTATGGGTTTTTTTAAATGTCTCTTTAAGGGTCTTGAATTGCCTCCCGCTTTAGGTACCCTTGTGAGACCTTCTCCTGTGTCACATTCAGGGACCTCTGACAGGAGCTAGGCACATGTTCCTGATCCACTGCCAGGGGCTACAAGTCAGGGGGTTGCAGGCTGGAAGGAAACAAAAACTGGTTTTGTGCAAAGTAGGAGTGCTATGCAAATCTGGGGGGGGCGGTAGTGTATGGCACCCACAACTGATGTCATCAATTCAAATAGAACATAGAAGGAAGTGGAAGAAAGTTTTAGAATTATGAGAAAGTTAATGCATTTAGTTGTTATTTTTTAGTTGATTGGCTGCCTCCTGCATGCCCCACACTGGGGATTGAGCCTGCAACCGGGGTATATGCCCTGACCGGGAATCAATTGGTGACCTCCTCGCTCATCAGTGGACACTCAGTCACTGAGCCATGCCAGCTGGGCAGTGCATTTGGTTTTGGTTTTGACACAGCTGGAGATATCTGTGAAACATCCAAGTGGACATTTCTTTTGAAGCAGTTGATTATACATGCCTGAGTTAGAATTCGACTCTGGAGTACACTCACCATAGAAATGTTCATTGAAATAGTGAATGTAAACAAGATTGCCTCAATAAAAAGAGATGTGGGTCTAGGAGAAATCCTTGACTACTCTAAACTTTAATTGTTGAGTAAGGAGGGTATGTTTGTGAGGGATAGTGAATATGTACATGGCCAGAAAAATAAGACTATAGTTTTCCCATGTTACCCAGAGAGGAGGCTACAGAGCCTCATCCTAGGTTAACGTCTACAGCCCTTAATATCCTAAAGATGGAAAATGAGGATGTCCTCAAATTCCTTGCTTCAGGAACATGATTAAGTTATAACAACTTGGACAACATAAAAAAATTATTTACACTGTAAATCTGAAGAATGCCTGGGAAAAGCGTCTGCTAGGAGCTTGGGACATAACTGACATTGGCAGTCAAGCTGACATCAGTGTCATATTTCTTGGAACACTGCCCCATGTTGGTACTTAATTTCTGGAACTTTTCATTAGCTAAATATAAGCAGAGGAGGGTTCTTATCTTAATGATCTTACCATTACATTGAGTTACACAGATAGGTTGATACATTATTTGGACCTTGCCATCCTGTACCATAGGTGGTTCACTCAGTGAGTCTAATATGATTGAAGAAGCCTTGGGCGTGTGTGGTGCCATTCATGTGAGCACCTATGGATGTCATTCCTGATCTCTATGTAGAAATCCATAAGAGATTAGAAAGGGAAAGCAGGCACCTGCTGCAAAGGTTGTGTCCAGGTGGGGTTTTAGGGTGATAGACCAATTTTTACTGCCCAAGCAAGATTCCACACTAGTTTAAAGGTATGCAAATGGCCCATGTGACTTTTTGGCAGTTCCCTACTGCCAAAGGACTGGAGTGCTCAGCTTGCCACAGAACATGCAACTCCCACTGCTTAGTCCACTGACAAAGTAAACACACCCATAGAATAGTCTTAAGAGTTCATAGACAAGCTCTCAGACTACGAAATAAGGTCAATGGAAAATAACAGTCTTTTACTCTGTCTATACTGAGCCTCTTTTGCTCCAAGTCCATTATAGTAACATGCACGTCTAGCCACACCCTTGCCTCCAGTGCCATAGGAATGAGCCCTCACATCCAGGTATCAGACTCTGAAATTACTGCCTCTGAACAAAAGCTCCTGTTTTCTCTTTTCCTAATTCCATGTTTCCACCTCATTTATTATTATTTTACCTTGTGTCCTTATCATTTCAAGCTTTTCTAGTTTCATTATATCCTTCCTCCCCTCTACCTTCAGACAATACACAGTGGAAATGAGAATGTCCACAGCAGAGGTATACACAGAGAGAATAAGTATAATAATCTAGGAGGTCTTCTGACTCTTTTTTAACTTAAGATTATGCTGGGAAGATTTGTGTGTGCTTTCTCTGCTAACTCTTGTTCATTGTTTTTCACTGCTGTATAATATTTATTGACTGTAACTACTATAATTTGTTTATGTGTTCTCTGGTCAGTGGCTATTATACTTTTTTTTCTTTTTAACTAATGCATTCTGCTAGCAGATATATACGGTATAATGCATTAAAATGTGGAGGGGGTATACATACTCTGAGCCTTCAGGTATGTCCAAGTTCTGCTCTACAACACTGCCAAAGTCATTGTGCCAATCAGTTCCTTAATCATCAATATGTAAGATAAACTGATAATCCATTGCCTTCCCAACTCTTTGTCTTTTTGTTTTAACTTGCTTATCAAATGTGTCAAATGCCATTGTGGTCTTGTTTTGTGTTTCCTTGTTGACTAGCGCTATTCATCTTCTATTTGTTTCATATTCTTTGAAATGTCTATTCTGGTGTTTTAACACAGTGTCTATTGTGTGTTTTTAAAAATGATTTCTATTGTTGATGTTATCCAATCTGTTATTTGGTTTTATTTGCTGCAAACATACCCATCCCATATGTTACCTATGTATTTTTCACTTTAAAATCTGTTTGATGAACAGAGGTTGCTAATCTTAATGTTCCCAAATTTATCATTCTATTATTTTATTATTAGAACTTTTGGTACCCTGTTTAAACAGTACTTCTTTAAATGATAACAGAATGATATTCATCTACACGTTGTTTCTAAAAATTTGTTTTACTTTTTAATTTTAGTTTAATTTAAATATGTGCATAACTTTTTCCCTCCTAGCTGAATAACCATGTTTCCCTCATTTAATTTGTTGAACAGTATCTCCTCTCAGTGATCCTCTATGCTTTGTCTGAAACACATTAGGATTCCCTGTATGCATAGGTCTGTTTCTGGGTTTTATATTTCATCCTTTCTTATTTTTTCTCTTCAGAAGTATCTTGTTATACCACCTAGATTTCAGCATCAACCATTCATGCTACCAAAAACATACATATAACTGCTGAAACTTTAATAAGATTGAATCAAACCTTTGTAGAAATTTGAAAAGAATTTTTGTATTTCTTTGATCTTATCTTCTTACCCATAAACATGTACTTGTCTTTGGTCCCTTACAATTTTTGTACATAGTTCTCACACACATATTTGTTTCACTTATTCCTAGGTAATTTATATTTTTTGTAGCTATTGTAAATGATGTCTATTTAAAAATGTCATTTTTATGCTGTTTGTTGTTTGTATATAAGAATGTGTATACATATATATAATATATGCACATATATTATATATGCACATAAATTATATATATTTTATATATACTATATATACATATAAACCTTGCTAAACTCTTCTTTAATTTCTACATATTTGTCTCTAGATTATTTTGGATTTTCTATGTAAATAGTCACATGATATGCAAATAATTAATGTCTTATTTCGGCTTCCAGTCTTTCATTTCTAAGTTTCTTCTTGTCTTATGGAGCTATCAATGATCCCTAATACAATGTTTAAAATAATAGGCAGTGGTCAACATCCTTGTCTTTTACTCACTTTAAGGGGAATGGTTCCAATCTACCTGACATTACTCACTTTACCGCAGTCTTTTGAAATTGCTGCTTACATTGTTATCTCCACCCAAATTATTTTCTTTCCCTCCAGTATTTTTCTAGATTTTCACCTATGTCTCAAAGACTGTGCTGAACCTCAAGTTACAAAAATATATATGAGCTATAGCTTGTCCCTAGGGACAGACTTTGAAGGAATAAATGCCCTCAAATATTGTGGATTCTTTGCATATGCCTGTACAGAGGCCATACCATCATTATCTTTTATTCTTTAAATGCAAACACTTTCTAATCTTCCTGTGTCCAATGTTTTCATTTTTAATGCACTCCTCACACTCCAAATACTAGAATGTAATAAATCAGCTTGCTGCAAAGAAGCAAAATAGTCTTTCATGGTTTTTTCTAAGTTACCTTTAATACAAATAGTAGTGTTTTGCCTTGCCATTGAGAAATATTTTGAACTATACATAAACTGATTCCAGGCTGTCTTTTTAGCCATTTCCATGATTGCACCCATATGCTCTCTGTATCAAATAACTGAATAATAATGTTGCCATGAATTTTTTTATATCCTAAACTTACTGTGCCTGAAAGGTTTTAATGCCCTTCTCCCCCTATCAGAATTTTCTGCTACTTTTTGATGGTCTAGGTCACAGGTAGAAATGTATTAAGATCTCCTTTTAAAGTCTTCCAAATTTAGCACAGTGTCTTTCACATACTAGGTGCATAATTTTTGTCCTACAATTTTTTTTCTTTGGGAAATAATTTTAATTTATATTTTACTGGAGGCCCAATACACAAAATTTGTGCTGGGGGGGAGGGTTAGGGGGGGCTCTGCCCCACCTGTGCCCTCTCATAATCTGGGAACCCTTGCTCCTGCTCGCTCTTTACTGCTTGGCTTGCTGCTCCATAGAGGCAGGAGAAGCTCCTGCCACCGCAGCTGTGCTCACCAGCCATGAGTTCGGCTTCTGGTTGAGTGGAGCTCCTGCTGTGGAAGTGCACTAATCACCAGCAGGCAGCTCCTGCATTGAGTGTCTGCCCCCTGGTGGTAAGTGCATCATAGTGACCAGTCATTCTGCCATTAGGTCGATTTGCATATTACCCTTTTATTATATAGGACTAGAGGCCCGGTGCACAAAAATTTGTGCACTCAGGGGGTGGGGGGGAGTCCCTCAGCCCTG
>NW_006300376.1:5722908-5724403 GCF_000327345.1 Myotis davidii | reverse complement strand
CTCTCCTTTTTTTCTTTTCTTTTTTTTTATTCTGGGATTTATTTACCTTCTATAATTGAAACTTTGTAGCCTTGAGTGGAGCTCAGAGCCAGACAGGGCGGGTGGGGAAGCTTGGCTTCCTCCATCATTGGGGCATCCAAGCCTCCTGCTTGCTCTAGCTCCGTGGCTGCCAGCTGCGATCTTGGTTGGGTTAATTTGCATATAGTCGCTCTGATTGGCTGGTGGGCATGGCTTAAGACGTAGTGAAGGTACGGTCAATTTGCATGTTTGTCTTTTATTAGTGTAGATAGCCTGAAAAATATAAGTAAAATAGTTTAAAAGTTAATTAAATGTCAGTAGGAGAAGTATGAAAATAGAATTTAAAAACGTTCTGTGATCATAGTGGTTATAGAAAAGAACTGATATACATCATTTACTTATGATAGTTTCAAGTGCATATTATGTTTTATGGGTTTTTCTCTACAATGTCATGTTTAATGTTTTTTTTAAATTTATCATTTAATTCTTTCTGAAGTAAATCTTATTTGTCACAAGTGTTAGCAATGTTTTTATTAAGGCTTTTTGAGAGTCTATATATTATGATTTCTTTTTTTAAATATATTTTTATTTGTTTCAGAGAAGAATGGAGAGAGACAGAAACATCAATGATAAGAATCATTGATTGGCTGCCTCCTGCAAGTCCCACACTGGGGATCAAGCCTGCAACTTCATCATGTGCCCTGACTGGGAATCAAACCATGATGTCCTGGTTCTTAGGCTGGCACTCAACCACTGAGTAATACAGACTGGGCTATAAATTATGATTTCTGATAGATTTATTTCTAAAAGAAATAATTTAAAATATGTTCATTCCATACATGTTTGCTAAACACCTCTCGTGAGTCATATATATACTTATATACTGATTCAATGCTTAGCAAACAGACAATTTCTGCTTTTTTTCCCCAGAGAGCTTACAGTATAATGGGTAGGTAAACATTGTGCAACTAATTACACAGATCAATATATTGTTACATATTAAACCAATCAGCCAGTATTGTGAGTAGAGAGAAAACAGAGGATGCAGTTTACATTCATGAGTAGGGGTGTCTCTGATTAAATGAAATTTTAGGTTAGATTGTGAAAATTAGAATTGAGAAGGAGGATGACAGTTCTAAAGAAGAACCACTCAAGGAACAGTATGTGTGTAAACACAAAGAAAGGGAATACAGATGATGGTATAGCCCAAAATCAGTGAGTGAGAAAAAGTATGACTTGAAAGTAAGATTGGTATTTAACCACAAACTGACTCCTTAGAGACCTTGATGCTCATCTAATGAATTCAGTATTGTTAGTGCAGTCAGAGGCACTAAATGATTTTTATTAGGGAGTTATGTGATTAAATTTGAGTTTTCAATGAGAATTTTGACAGTTGTGTTTCCAGAAGAATACCCAAATAATCATTAGGGGCATTCATGAGCCTGTCACCTTAAACAAAAAGTTGAAAATGCATGGA
>NW_006300376.1:5717969-5722716 GCF_000327345.1 Myotis davidii | reverse complement strand
TTCGAAGCCTTACTTTGCTAATTTTTCTGTAATACAGAAAAAAAAATTTATGTCTAATTAGGAAAACAATCCTTGATTATTCAATAGACAGCTGAGAGGCAATGTCCCATAATTTGTTTTTGTTTCTGTGGAAAAATTTCAAGGATTAGATTTTTCAATAAATATTTGTTGGAAGAAAATGAACAGTGGCATCACAGGAAAATAACAAACCACTAATTAATAGTTAAAACGCCATTGACTAGAGGTGGCAGAGAAGGCTGTGCTGGTGATCTGGTGAGAATGAGGTATTAGGAGAGTCAAGTTGAAAATTAAATAAATCACAATAAATCATATCAAGTAAATATAAGAAAAATTTCACTGATATTATCAAGCTGGTAACATGACCAGATAGAAAAATAGGAGGAAAAATGGTTACCAGTATAAGTAAGCATTTTCTTTAGCTTTTAATGTTAAACTTTGGACTGAAGGAGAAATCGTGGGTTTCTCAATGTCCTCTTCTCCATGGACATTTCATATAATCTCCTTGCTTACATCACTAACTATATTTCAGTGACTCCCACATCTGTGTTGAGTCTAGAACACTTATCTCATTGCCAGACACCTCTATGTCACCCAGTGGGCATCTACAGATTTACCTCAAATTCTCGCCATTTCCTTTTTAAAGTTATTTCTAAGCACTCTACTAGATGCTGAAAACAGAATCAAATATATTACAATAAGAAGATTGAAATCCTTTGTGAAAAGTGATCTTATAGGCATGCATAGACTTTTATGATCTTCTGAGGAGGGCCGCCGAATCCAGTTGGGGGCCAGTAAACATGAATGGGGAAAGCCTCTTCAGCAGATTGTACATAAACTACCTGATTCGACCCATAAATAAGATGGCAAAGTATGGGGGTGGGGATGGGAGTGTTGCCAGTAGAGGGATAAGTCTAATCACAGAAAAGAGGAACAAGAGTACACCTTATTCATAGAACTGTGAAAGCTTAAATGGGGTCCAAAAGTTACATTTGAGATTATGAGTATATATGAAGGAAGAAAGGAAAGATCATAAAGTAGTGCTATTCTGAGGAGTTCCTACATATCCATTAGGAAATATGCAGTCATTGATATATTAATGGGATAATTTAATTATCTTCGTATTTTAGAAAAAAGATGCATCTGAGTGGCAGAGAATTGATTTGAGGGGAACCTAGAGTGGAGTCTTAAAAAAAAATTAGAAAAAGAAAAATGACTTAGTGGCTTTTATTTAGTCCTCATAAAGAAAAGCAAAAGAGCACAAAGCAAAAGAAAATATAAGAAAAACTAAATCAATAGCAATGGGAATGAAGAAATTTGAACAACTTTGAGTTGAGCCATAAGATATAAGATACTATTGCTTGTGGAGAGAAGATAAGATAGGAATCAAAGATGACTCCCAGATTTCTGGTTTGGGCAACAACATGGAGAATTATGTATAACAGATAGAAAAGAGAGCCCTGGCCAGTGTGGGTCAATTGGGTGGGTATCTTCACATGCACCAGGAGGTTGCCATTCAATTCCTGGTCAAGGTCACATGCCTGGGTTGCTGGACCAATCCCCAGTAGGGGTCTTTCAGGAGGCAGCCTATGATTGATGTTGTACTCTACCATGTTGGTGTTTCTCTCTCCTACCCTTCTCCCTTCCTCTCTCTCTAAAAATCAATAAACTTATGTTTTTTTAAAAAAGAAAAGCAAACATAGGATGCAACAAAGTTGTGAGAATTATCTTTCACATCTCATTCTCCATCACCCGTATACTCAATTATTATTAAGTAGAGGCTGGGTGCTTGAAATTCATGCACTGGGGAGGGGGGGTCCCTCAGCCCAGCCTGCCACCTCTTACAATACAGGAACCCTTAGGGGATGTCCTACTGATGGCTTAGGCCTGCTCCCCATGAGGAGCGGGCCTAAGCTGCAGTCTGGTCTCCTTCTGCAGGAGGCAACAAGATTGAGCAGGGGAAGGCGCCACCCCCATCACCCCACTATTGCTGCCACTGCCAGCCGCCACAGCAGCCAAGTGGTTTTCATCAACACGGACTCCAGTCCCTTCACCATGAAAAAAGGACAATTTTCTTTAGGCATTTTCAAGATGTCTCTTTCATAGGATATGGCATTTCTTTTTTTCTTTTATTTTATCCTCATCTGAGGATATTTTTCCATTGATTTTTAGAGAGCATGGAAGAAAGATGGAAAGACAGAGAGAGACATCAATGTGAGAGGCACACTTCAATTGGTTGTCTCCTGCATGAGCTCTGACCTGGGCCCCAGCCAGCGAGGAGTCTGCAACCTAGGTACATGCCCTTGAACAGAATCAAACCCGGACCCTGCAATCTGCAGGCCAAGGCTCTATCCACTGAACCAAACCGGCTAAGGCAGGATATGACATTTCTTAGCCTCTCCAGCAGCAGACTTTCATTTTTGCCTCCAGGAGCGAGGTGGAAAAACCCTAGATCACCTTCTTGGATTCTTATTACCCAAGCAAGTGGCATATCGCAAGCTTAACCAATGAGCAGTCAGAAAAAGTGTTTCCTCTGCAGCTCCTGAGCAGAGGCAGGACTGCTGGCACACCATGGCCGCAGAGCCACTGGGGGCCAGGACCCCTGGTGGGTTTGTGTCTCCACTTTAGCCCTGCTGCTGCAGGGCTGCTGGGGGTTAGGCCCCCCTGCAGGTTTGTGTCTCCACACTGGCCCCTCATATTTTGTTCTTTCCAGCTCCAGGGCCAAATGTGGGCCTCCCTGTGTGTTGTTCTCTCTGGCACTGGGCACACGCTTGGCCCCTCCTCCTGAGCTGGTCATGACCATTACGGCATCCTGGCCTAATTTGCAATATATATATAGTATTAACATCCTTTCCTGAGAATTTTTTATTCCACAAGTGATTATTTAATGATGTGAATATACTTTAGATCAGGGGTCTTCAAACTTTTTAAACAGGGGGCCAGTTCACTGTCCCTCAGACCGTTGGAGGACCGGACTATAGTTTTTAAAAAAACTATGAACAAATTCCTGTGCACACTGCACATATCTTATTTTGAAGTAAAAAAAAAACAAAACGGGAACAAATACAATATTTGTATTTGCATGTGGCCCGCGGGCCGTAGTTTGAGGACCCCTGCTTTAGATAATACACTAAATTTGTTAATCCCTATCCTCAGAAGCTACAGTAAACTGTCTTCCTGAGTATTTTTTAATTTAATCTACTTTCTACTACCTTTACTAATGCCTTATTTCAGACTTGGTGCACTAACTTGTTTTCTTTTCCCTAGTCTCATCTTCTCTTAAATAACCTTAACACTTCTGATAGGATAAACGTTTTAAAATCAGCTAGAACTGCTTCCATTATAAGACTATTGACGTAATGTACTGGCATCTTATATGCATATTTCTACTTTCAAGCTGTAGATTCTTGTAGGAACAAGAAGTAGCTCTACTTTCTTTGTATTTCTGTTTCCTACCACAGTGTGCAACAAATGTATATTGAGCTCAAGGTTTTGTGCAATAACTGAGTGAATGAATGAATTAATTAATTCAAGAATAAGTCGCAGAAATACATTCATATCTGCTGGAGTTTTAGGGAGAGTTACCAGTAAGGAAAGATGACTGTGTGTTCCCACAGCCCTTGACATTTTCATTATAGCCCAAGATCTAGTCATAAGTTTTGAAAGTCTAACTTTTAGTTTTATCTGTATTAAGAGTTGTTGGTCTCCACAAAATTGTCTTTTGGAAACTGTACCTTTAAACTAGAGTGACATATCTAGCAAATGCAGGTTGCCATTCTACTTACAAATGTTTGAATCTATTACTATGTACCAGCACTGTCCAATACAACTAAATCTCTATGATGACGGAAATGTTATAAGCCTGCACTGTGCAATAAATTAGTCACTAGTTAAATGAAGTCAGTAAAGAAACTGGACACAAAATAAATATCCAGAAATCAGTTGTATTTTTATACACCACTACAGAGCTATCAGACAGAGAAACTAAGAAAACAATTCTATTCACAATTGCTTCAAAAAAATAAAATACCTAGGTATAAATTTAACCAAAAGTGTAAAAGACCCATTCTTAGAAAATTATGACACTGAAAAAAAATTAAAGAAGATACATATGCTGTGTTCATGGATAGGAAGAATTAACATCATTAAAGTTTCCATACAACCCAAAGCAATCTATAGAGCTAACAAAATTCCTATCAAGACACCAATGGTGTATTTCACAGAACTAGGAAAAATATTCCAAAAATTATATAGAACCACAGAGACCCTGAATAGCCACAGCAATCATGAGAAGAATAGATTTGGATAAATTATGCTACCTAGTATCAAACTATACTACAACACTACAGTAAACAATACAGCAGGGTACTAGCAGAAAAACAGGTATATAGATCAATGGAACAAAATAAAGATCCCAGAAACAAACCCACACCTTTATAATTGATTTATATTTGACAAAAGTGGGAAAAACATAGAAGAGGGTAAAGATAGTCTGTTCAAGAAATAGTGTTGGAAACATTGGACAGATGCATACAAAAAGTAAAATTACCAGCTTTTTATACCATACACAAGAATAAACAAAAAATGGAATAAAGACTTAAAAGTTAGACTTGAAACAATAAAAATCCTAGCAGAAAACATAGGCTGTAAAATATTGGACATTTCTTGTAGCAATATTTTTTTCTGACCTATGTCTTGCCTTAGGCAAGGGAAACAAGAGAAAAAATAG
>NW_006300376.1:5712993-5717832 GCF_000327345.1 Myotis davidii | reverse complement strand
GATGCTCAACATCACTAATTATCATAGAAATGCAAATTAAAGCCACAGTGACAGATCACCTCATGTTTGTCAAAATGTCTACCATCAACAAATAAAAAAATAACAAGTGTTGGCAAGGATGTGGAGAAAAGTGAACCCTCATGCACTGTTGATGGGAATGCAGACTGGTGCAGCCACTGTGGAAAGCAGTATGGAGTTACCTCAAAAAAATTAAAAATGAAACTGCCTTATGGTCCTGTGATCCCACTTCTGGGGATATATCTGAAGAATCCTGAAACACTAATTTGAAAGAATACATGCTCATTGTAGCCTTATTTACAACTAGAGGCCCAGTGCACGAAATTCATGCATGGGGGTAGGAGTGGCATCCCTCAGTCAGGTCTGTATCCTCTCACAAATTGGGACCCCTCAGGGGATGTCAGGCCTAAACCAGCAGTCAGACATCCCTCTCACAATCCGGAATGCTGCATGCACCAGTGACCATACTTTTTATACTAGTGAAAGGCATCTTGCTATTGTATGGGCAGCTACATTTTTTTTGCCCTGATTATAAAAAGTAGTACATAACATGATCCTTCTGAGGCAGTAGTACCATTTTCCCCATCTTATGGGTGGAAAAACTGAAGCAGAGAGAAGTTAACTAATTGGTTTTGTCACACAGTTATGTGTCGGAATCAGGGCTGACCACAAAATGTGTAAGCCAGAGTTCATGCATGTCATCGCTGCATCATCCTATTTTTGCAGTGTTAGAGTAGCCTTGCCAGGTTTTAATTTTTAAATCTAAGAGGCTATTTCCAATATATAGGGTAGGGTCCCTAGGCCTGGCTGGTGATCAGGGCCATCTGTGAGGTGACCAGTGGGTAAGGCAATTGAGGGGCCCTGCTGGCACCCACCTTGGCTGGTGGCCTGGTGCTGCCCACTGGCTGGCCCTGCTCTCGCCTTGCCACGGGTCACCTCCCTCTTCCCCCTGATGGTCAGTGCATATCATAGCGACCAGTTGCTTGGCTGGTTGTTCTGCCGTTTGGTCAATTTGCATATTAGGGTTTTATTATATAGGATAGGCAAGATTTGGAAGCAGCCCAAATGTTCATCAGTAGTTGAGTTGATCCAAAAGCAATGGTACATTTACATAATTGAATACTACAAAGCCATAAAAAAGGGAAATTGTACCCTTTGTGTCAACCTAGATGGACCTGGAGAGCCTTATGCTAAGTGAAATAAGCCAGTGAGAGAAAGACAAGTATCATATGATTCCACTCATATGTGGAATCTAAATGAACAAAATAAACTAATAAACAAAATAGAAACAGACTCATAGATAGAGAACAGTCTGATAGCTATCAAAGGGGAGGAGGGTTACAGGGCTGGGTGAAAAGGTGAAGGGATTAAGCAAACAAAACAAAACAAAATTCATAGACACAGACAACAATATGTTGATAGGAAAGAGGAGTGAGAGCATATAGATAGGTGATGGTATAGGAAGGATAAATGGTGATGTAAGGAAACTTGGATGGTGAACACATAATACAATATACAGATGATGTAGTATAGAATTGGATACCTGAAACCTATATAATTTTATTAACCAACTAGAGGCCAGGTGCAAAGATTCATGCACTGGTGGGCTCCCTCAGCCTGGCCTGTGTGGATCAGGTCGAAACTGGTTCTCCAACATCCTCTGAGGGGTCCCGGATTGCGAGAGGGCACAGGCCAGGCTGAGGGACACCATCAGTGTACAATTGGGGCTGGGGAGGAACCGCAGGAGGGCTCTAGGGTGTTTGGCCCATCTACCCCAGTTCTGATCAACTGGACCCCAGTAGCAAGCTAACCTACTGGTCAGAGCATCTGCCCCCTGGGGGTCAGTGCACATCATAGCGAACAATGGAATGGTTGAATGGTTGGAAACTTAGCATATTAAGCTTTCATTATATAGGAAGTCACCCAATAAATTAAATAAAAGACAAAAATAAACAAAACAAACAAATAAAACAAAATGACAACAAAAAAGTACATGCAGAAAACCAAACCTCATCTGTGGGAAACCTTTCTTAACCTTCTTCATATTTTCCATTTTCATTTCTAGATTCCAGATCTATTGTATTTGCGATTTTCATGTGTAGATGACAGATCTATTGCATTAATTTGACCAATATTTTAAGATCTATCAACATTATTAAAATGTCCTATGAAACACGCACTGAGTATAATTCACATCAGATAATTTGTATATAGGTGATCTTGAGCTAAAATTATAAACATAAAAGTTGAGAAAATCAATTATTAAAAATTGCATGTAGCACAAGCAAATATTTTTAATGTTTTAACATATATTTTAGCATGAACTTTCCAAATGTTTTTTTGCCAGCATATATTTAGATATTTTGTTTTAAATCTTGGCATAGAATAGAGCATTCAGATATGTGTTGTGAGAAAGACTGATTGGATTTTCTATAGATCTGTGGTTAAGAACATATTTTGTGATAGCTGGCAGCCTGGGTCTAATCTTGGTTTCATTGTGGTCTGCCTTTAATCAAATTATTTAACCATTCCATGTCTAATTTTCCTCACCCATATAATGATAAATAAAACATCATTTTTAAAAATAATTAAATCATATAATATATGTGGAGTCCTTATATAACAGTGAATATAGTTAATGCACAGGATACTAGCTATGATTATTGTGTTAGTAAAGAGTTGCTGACTTTTTCTTTTCAGAAAAAATACATATTTTATGTGGCAGATTTCAAGCCATTTGACTTAAAAAAAAAGCAAAAATAATAAATTAAACATCAGTATGTTAGCATTACTCTCTACATCAGTGGCTCCCAATGTGGGGCACATGCCCCATAAGGGGGCAATTTGATTTTTAAGGGGGACAATTTGAGAATGAGTTATTAATAGTGAATTTTTTGCATTTCTTATGGTTCTAGGGGCCTCATATACAGTATATAAGTGTATATATATTGTGACATATCTATGCATTTCAGTTCTCTATTATAGGTTTTAAAACTTTATTTGATATTTTATATCACTTTATATTATTATAATTATTATTTTAACAATTTGTTAGTGATTTCTTCCTCAATACTTCAACTGTCCTTTCATTCTTTCATTTTTCTCTTTCATGGATGCCATCTTCTTTGGAAGCTAATTTAGGCCAAGTTAATGGCCTTTTAGGCTTTCTCCGTGTGAACAGGAGTTCACTTTTTGAAAAATAAGAATTATATGTCACAGGGGAGGCATCAGGATTTTACAGAGGCTTAGGTGGGGCATGGCCAAAAAAAGGTTGGGAACCACTGCTCTATAAGTTAGGCCTTATTTGCAGTCAATGTCCAACTTCCAATTGTATGAGCAAAATTACATGTTGTTTTTAAACTAATGACACTTGTTTTGGAATCATGATCTAAGAACAGAATGTACAGGATATGTAAATATTTAAATAAAATAATATATGAACTCTCCATGTAATTAATCAAAGTGTTTTTCTTTATAAACATAAAAATACCTAGAGTATTTTCTTATACAGCAAATGTAAATTGTCTAGTAAATATTATTAATTATAGTATATGTTAGTGCACTTAGTGTGATTAAAAGGAGGATTTATTGACAAAATGTTATCAACTAAGAAGTGATTTGTAAGTACTACATTAAGGTTGCTGATGGAAGCTGAGCAGAAACAAATGACATTCAAAATAAAGATAAGTAAAATCACCTTAAGTATGGAACTTCCAATGTTTGGAAATGTTATTTCAATGTAAATATATTGGCTTGTCAATTGCAACAATGAGCATAAGAAGTAGAGTCAATATAAGAATGGCTATCCAATTAGAACTCTGATGAAACACTCCTAAATGCACTTATAAGATGGATATTTCTTCTCGGTAATTGAAAAAGAAATGAAGAGCTATACTAAATGCATGGTTTCACAGCAGTTTGAAAATACAGACTTCATGAGGGAAAAAGGAAGAAAATTGCTTTTATATCAGAGAGGCCCTGGGGAAATCAGTAGTGTGTGTGTGTGTGTGTGTGTGTGTGATGCAGAGCTGTGGAGTGATGACTTGGAAGAGTGTTTGTGTGTGTGTTCAGCTATTTTTTTTAAGCCCCAAGGTCACCTAAGAGGAAAAAAGAATCACAAGCTGTGTTTTGTGTAAATTTCTATTTTTCAGGTTAATTCTTTCTTCAGTTGATGTCTGTTTCTTAATTTGAGATGTCACTGTGAATTTAACCTGACCTCTCTGGTGTGAATATTCAGTTTCAATCACTAAATGGTCTATAGTAAAGATAAAACCTTATGCTTAAAATAATTAATTTTAAGAAAGTAGAAACTATTCCTGAGTTTGTAAATTGTTCTTCCCTGTTATGGATTCTGTCTTGTGATAATAAGAAAACAATGTGACCTTCAATCAACATAAAGAATGAGAAGTTACTTTCTATAACACAAAATTTTAGTACAGAATTGGGAAGGTTAACTATAAGAAAAATAAAGTAAAGGAACCAAGAAAGTGATTATAGAGGTACACTTAAAATATGTGTATAAGTGATGAGTTAGAAAGATATTTTTTGTCCCTGTTGTTAATTCTTTGTGTTATTGTTACCTTTCAATGCTGATCTAATCTTCTGTATATTTATTTACTTACTAGAGGCCCTGTGCACAAGAATTTGTGCACTCAGAAGGTCCCTCAGCTCGGCCTGTGCCCTCTCGCAGTCTGGGACCCCTCAGGGGATGTCCACCTGCTGGCTTAGGCCCGCTCCCTGGGGGATTGGGACTAAGCTGGCAGTCAGACATCCCTCTGGCAGCCCAGGAGCCCTTGGGGGATGTCCACTTGCCAGCGGGGA
>NW_006300376.1:5702910-5712903 GCF_000327345.1 Myotis davidii | reverse complement strand
ACCTTTTTAGTATATACCTGGTACATAGGTGGGGGCCAGCTGGTTTGCCCTGAAGGGTGTCCTGGATCAGGGTAGGGGTCTGGCTGGGTTGCCTGGCCAGCCTGGGTGAGGGGCTGAGGGCCGTTTTCAGGCTGGTCACACCCTCTTTAGGGAGTGGGGTCCCCCTGGGGTGCCTGGCCACCCTGGGTGAGGAACTGATGGCTGTTTTCAGGCTGGCTACAGCCCCTTCAGGGTGGGGGTCCCCCCTGGGGTGCCTGGCAAGCCTGGGTGAGGGGCTGATAGCTATTTGCAGGCTGGCCAAGACCCCCAGCAGGACCCTCAACCCATGAGGGTGTGGCCAGCCTGGGTGAGGGGCTGATGGGTGTTCTTTATGATATTAATAATTGAAACCTAATTCAGTTTCCAATTAATTACTATTCCTAATACATTTATGTAACTTGCTTATATATTCTATTTTATCTCCTTAATGCCCTGTACTCTCCATTTGGGAAAGGAGAAAAATAAATAAATAAAATAAATAAATAAATATATAAATATTTAGCAAATTCTCCATTTTACTACATATACCTATATATTTTTTTAAAAAAAAAATACGATGTTTTTTATTGATTTGAGAGAAAGGGTGGGAGAGGGAGAGAGAAACATCAATAAAAGACAACCATAGATCGACTGCTTCCTGCAAGTCTTCTAAAGGGATTGCAGCCTACAACCTGGGCATGTGTCCCCACTGGAAATAGAACTGTCAACCTCTCTATGCATGGTAACAACTGAGCCACACACATCAGGGCATGTATACAAAAATTTAATTCATTGCTTCCTTTATTTGAAAAGCAAATACTATAACTGTTTTACTTTCTTACTCTTATCCTGCCAATAATTGGGTATTTGTTTTTGTATTAGCTGGGTGATTTTGTAAAATTTCCAATTAATGATATCTTAGTTTTTCCAGTTTGAAAAGTCTTTTTCAGACAAATACTCTGACTTTTAGAATTTCTCTGCACCTCCTTAATCCTCACCAAAATAGTATCCAGATGTATTGGTTGCCCACATGATAAGGTGGAGAAGGAGAATGGAAAGTTGAGTCCTTGGGTCTGCATGCTTTCATTTATGGAGAGAAGTGTAATGTAGTCTCAGATCGTGGATTTTATCTCTCTCTCTCTCCCTGTCTCTCCCTATATCTCCCTCCTTCCTTCCCACTTTTTTTCTCTCTCTCCTATTCTCTCTCCCAAAATGGCTGAGAGCGTTCTGAGAGCAGGATCCATGCTAGTATTCCCAGTATCCATCACAATTCGGGACACATGGTAGGTACTAAATAAAAGAATGACCTAGGATCCAACCTCTCAGTAAAACTACAGCTGTACATGAAAAGTCAAAAGATAATCAGAAGGCTACTTGATAAACACAATATCAGAGCAAGGGAAGATAGTTTTAGACTCCAAATGATTAATGTCATCATGTTGTAAATGTCATATACATCCATCTTCATAACAAGGTGAGGACTTCTGTGTGCTTGAATGCTAAAGAAATATCCTGGTCCAAGGCATCGTCTCACCTGGGTCATGCTTACATGAGCAGAATCTGTTACAATGATTTTTCATGGCTTCTCTCGCTCACAAAATCTTTTCTGATTGAAATTGTATTTCTTTAGATATGCTATTACCTTCCAATGACTTCTTACTGTAGCTTTAGGATGTACCTGCCTGTCCCTGATTTTATCCATTCTATTAATTTTGTACTTTAACTTCCTGATAGCAATCTTCTTGCCCTCATTTTTTGAGTATTTTTTTATTTATCACCCAAATAAGGACATGTTTGAGAGTGAGTGGATACACTATTAATAATTATGACAGAACAATAGGCATGATGCTATTTATGGTTTAAGGGACTACCTGGCAAATTGAGATGTCACCTTATAGATTTCCAGCTCATGGAGGACATTCACAGTGATACAAATTGAATCCCTGCCCAACAAGCTAGCTTAAAGGCATGGTATATATTTATTTTCTTACTATAAAAACCACAGAGTTGATAGTGACACTTAGTTATAAAAACAGAACTTTACAGTTAATCAATTTTAGAAGGCAGAGAACAAATGAATAGATCAATTGTTAAAACAAAGGGAAATAAGTAACCATAATGTTAAGAACTTAAATCCTTTATGTCCCTGAGACAACTGACACATATCATGAATAAATATACAAAGTGACTTCTTTTTGAACTTATTTGAGTGTCTTCCATAAAGATATAAATTTTAATGCTAAAAGGGAGCTTGCTAATCTATTTCGACCCGTGATTTTCTCTAAGTTTAATGCTGCTCTCTAGGTTGTCTTACTGGCTCCCATAAATTCAAAATATCTGTTGTAAGACATGAGTTGTTGTTGTTTTTTCTCTTTCTTCTTCATGAATTTCAAATTAACCAGTTTCCAAATACCCTCTAGTTTACCTATACTGGTACCCATTATTATTTTATTTTCCTACACTTGGGAATTAAAAACAAATACACTGCTACCTGCCATCCCCACCCCCCTGTATAATTACACATCTATTTTTCTTCACATTTTAGATTAAATAAAATTGTCTCCTCCAAATAATTAAACCTTGAGAGTGAAAATGCCAAAGTCAAAGAGGCGAGAAATTATATGGAATATATCCACTTTATTGAATTCTTAAGAATTAAAATAAAAGTTAGGTCAAAAGGAAAGAAAGTTGTGTAAATAAATATTATAAATTGTTGTGAGTGGGGTTTTTTGTTATTTTGTTATCCTCACCTGAGGATATTTTTCCATTGATTTGAAGAAAGAGTTAAAGGGAGGGGGAGAGAGGTAAAAACAAAACAAAACAAAACAAAACATTGACATGAGAGAGATTTGCAGGACCCCCTGACATGCCCCCTGACCAGGAATCAAACCCTAGACTTGCTACCCTTTGGTGTACGGACCCATGCTCTAACCATTTAGAAACACCAGCAAGGGACATATAGATTGTTGTTAAAAGGAGAGGGATTGTGTCTATATTTCTTTGTTAGTTAACACTCAGTAAAATAGTGATACTAACTTGACTTACTCGATTTTCCATTGGGAATATCAGAGACGAAAAGAGGAAGAAGGGGAAAAAAGAGAGAAGAGAGAAAGCGGTAGGTAGGAATAAAGAGGGTTCATGAAGAAAAGAGGGGATGGGGAAGGAAGGGAGAAGAGAGCAGGGGAAGGGAGGGGAGGGAAGAGAGGGGACTGGAAGGAAAACAGAAATAGGCTAAATTCTGGTCAAAATTCTTTCAGGGCAACGGAAATTTGAAGTCAGAATGATAGAAAAGCAGATTCAAATATGGAGACAGTTGTTTGATTGTAATAGTTACATCTTTTTTAGGAGTCTGTAGCTGGCTTCTACACGGAAGGACCGCAGTTTCTCCTTTCTTTTTCTCCTCATGCTGTGGTATGACACTTAGGTAGCATATGAAGTGGCTCTGCTACTGCAGTTTGCTCCCACCCATGTGAGCCAATTTGCTGTTTTCTAAGCCTGTTGGCTGCCTCAGAGGCCAGTCATGCCTGCTTGGTTGGAACTCCTGTAAGTCTAACACCCAGGCCTGCCCTCTCAGAAACTGACTCCTCCCATCACTCCCAGGCTTCCACCAAGTGCCTTAATCTGGATAGGGGATCTGAAGTCCCCAGCAGCTAAGTGAGCCAGATAGGACCTCTTGGAAGCATTTGGGGAGGAGATACTTCTTTGGGAAAGCTTTGTGCAATGAGAACCAGGACGTGGGAAAGATAAAATAAGCCCCTGTGCTTTCTCCCCTGCTCCCCACACCCAGGGAGTTCAGTGGCAGAGTGTTTCCCCACATCCCATGTGACTGAGCAACCAGCAATGTTTCTCTGAGAACTGAGGCCAGTTCAGTGACTCATCATTTTGTAGCTATCTGCTCTCTTCCAACCACTTCTCTCATTATTGTCTTTCCTGCCTAGGATTCCACCTAGTAATAAAACCTTAACTTTTTCTAGGCTGCGTTGTCTACGGAAATCATTCTAAAATGGTGTATGTCTATTTTCTGCAATATATTTAAAAAATAAAATAAAATAAAATGGTTGCTAGGTATGGAAGTTTAACTTTTATACAGATTTTAATAGATTTCATTTATTTAATCATATAAACTTTTGATCATTTTTATTCTACACTAGAGGCCCAGTGTACAAAATTCGTGCATGGTGGTGGGGGGGGTGTCCCTCAGCTCGGCCTGCACCCTCTTGCAATCTGAGACCCCTCAGAGGAGGCCCAATCATGAGATCGGGCCTAAACTGGCAGTCAGACATCCCTCTTGCAATCCAGGCCCCCTGGCTCCTAACTGCATGCCTGCCTACTTGCCTCATTGCCCCTAACCACTTGCCTGCCTGCCTGATCACCCCTAAACACTGGCCTGCCTGTCTGATTGCCCCTAACTGCTCACCTGCCTGCCTGATTGCCCCTAACCACTCTGCCTGCCTGCTTGATTGCCCTAACTGCTCGCCTGCCTGCCTGCCTGCCTAATCACTCCTAATCACCTCTGCCTCGGCCCCCACCCCCATGGCTTCGTCCGGAAGGTGGTCTGGAAGGACAACCGGAATGATGTCCAGAAGGTTGTTCCGGAATGATGTCCAGAAGGTTGTTCTGCTGTCTGGTCTAATTAGCATATTGCACTTTTATTATTATAGATTTTTCTGAAGTCCATTTCTCCCTTTCCACTCCTACTTATTACTGCCTTAATATGGGCCATCATCATTGCCCCCAAATCTACTCTCATACAGAAGTTCATCTTCTTGATATAATTATTGCTAGATTGAGGTGCATCCTCCTAAGAAGCTGTACTGATCACTTGACACCATTATCTCTAATACCTGAGATCACCAGATTGTGTTTACCTTATTTCTGATTCCCCAGTATCTGTCATGTAAGAGGCAAATAATATTTATGGTTGAATGAATAAAATAAATTTATTTGATTCCCCAATGGATCTTTGAGACGTACAGAAAACAACTAATGCAATTCACAAAACACACCATAAAAATTAGTTTACAAATGTAAAACGGACTCAGAGTAGCTAAGTGTTTCAATCCAGTGACAAACTAGCATTAAAACCACTTTCTCCTGACTATAAGTTCTTGGATGTATGCTTATGTTTTGTATTTAGCACAAAATGAAACAAAACGACTTTAGCTTCTTTCTGTGACCATTTTTGCTTTGATACTTTCAGGTTACTAAGAGATAATATTTTATCCTGAATATGTATCAAAACGATTTGTAATCTGACATTCAGAAAAACTTTACTAAAAGTTATTTACAATATATAAGATTTGTAAGCGAGAGTCTAACCCAGATGCACCATGGCTTATCCAAACATGAAACTATTACATTTGGGCAAACATTGTAAGTGGCTCCATAAAACCATATCTTGCCATTTGTGAGTAAAGGCAAATAGCTGTTTGTGTGTGCAAAATATACTCTATATTAATGACTTGAGAATCTATTATCTAGGCCTGTGGTTGGCAAACTCATTAGTCAACAGAGCCAAATATCCACAGTACAACGATTGAAATTTCTTTTGAGAGCCAAATTTTTTAAACTTAAACTACATAGGTAAGTACATTGTTATTAACTTAATTAGGGTACTCCTAAGCTGGCCTTTGCTAAAAACGTCCTCAATCTGATTGAGGTACGTTCACTGAGGTCGACCCCTTCCAACTCTCCCATCCACACTCGTCTTGTATACTTGTTTCGTCATCTCCTTTCCGAAAACCGACTTCTGCGCATGGGCCACGAAGTTTCAATCGCACTGTACGTGCCCGCCCGCACTTGGCATTTTGGGGAAGAGCCACACTCAAGGGGCCAAAGAACCACATGTGGCTCGCGAGCCACGGTTTGCCGACCACTGATCTAAGCGACTGCCTTTAAATATGTTTTCCCCAAACTCATATGCTGCTAATAAGTTTCTCTCTGAAAATATTTTGGAGTTCTTCATTGAGGGCTTCTATAAATCATTTAATTACTATTTTATTTGAAATATAAAAATAATTTTTGCTTTATATCATAGAAATATGCTTATTTCATGTTTTCTTTACCATTATAGGTTAACAGTTGTGAGGAGTGCCAGCCTGCCCCCTACTAGAGGGTGACACTGGAAGGGCGGATATGGAAACTGTACTTCTACCTTCACCTGACATTTTGGTTTAATCATCTGAACACTCCTAATATCTGGATAGTTTGCTATTCATTCATTCAAATCACACATGTACCGAGGGGCTGCCATGTGCCAATATGTTCTCACATGAGAAGGCAGACACTCTCTTTGGCTGGCCTGTGTCAGAAAAATCCAGTTAAAACAAAAGGTTTTAATAAGACCTTGAGCAGTGATGGCGAACCTATGACACACGTGTCAGAGGTGACACGCGAACTCATTTTTTGGTTGATTTTTATTTGCTAAATGGCATTTAAATATATAAAATTAATATCAAAATTATAAGTCTTTGTTTTACTATGGTTGCAAATATCAAAAAATTTCTATATGTGACACGGCACCAGAGTTAAGTTAGGGTTTTTCAAAATGCTGACACGCCGAGCTCAAAAGGTTCGCCATCACTGACCTAGAGTCTCATAACTAATATGAAAATGTCCAAATTCCAACTGAAAATCATCTATAAAAAAACAGAAAGACTTCAAACTGAATTAAAAAAGACAGTAAGTTGCTAATACTGAGGTGACAGATATTAGAATTTTCTAAAAAATAAGTAAAGAAAGAAGCCACGATAAAAATGGTTTAACAGCAATTATGAACATGCTTGAAAAACAGAGATTCATTAAAAAAAAGAAAATCTCAACAAAGAAATAGAATATATAAAGGATAAACAAATTTACAACATAAATAAAACCCACTAACTGAAAACTTGATGGATGGGCTCAACAGTAAAATGGAGGGTACAGAAGAAAGAATTTGTGAACAATAAAACAAACAATAGAAGTTGCATGATCTGAATTACAGAGAGATATGTTTAGTACTAACATCAGTTCTTCAAGTGACAGGAAAACAATAATAACAAAACAAAAAACAAATATTTGCTCCAAAATTAGTTTTATCATTTTACTAAACATATTGAATTTTAGATATTTGGCTAGTTATGCTGGCATTAATTTGTTACTGTCAGTTTATTTCTCACACTTTTCTACACAAAGAAAAAAATTGAGAATGAAGAATAATATCCAGATTTGAGAAAGTTTCACTGTAATTCTGAAGGAATTATTTTTCTTCCCTTGAGTACAAAGTAGAAGCAATTCAATTATGCTTCTTATAAATCCTTAACATGATAAAGTGGGCACCGAGATCTCTTGGATTACTTCTCTTTCTCCCAAATGACAGGGTATGTATATTTTTAAATAACATGTTGACATTTTTGCTAATGTAAAACCTCTGGTGTCATAATCCTAAATTTACAGACGTAAAATTAAATGTTAAAATTCCTTGGACCATGATTGTATCATTTGTATTATCCATTAAATTATTCTCAATATGCCATAATCACAACACATTCTAATACTTCATGCTTTATTATAATCCCTAAGGCAATATTCTCCATCAAATTTTAAATCCTCTCACAGCATGGCTGTGAGGATAAAATTGGAAAGTGATTGATAAATTGAAAATGGTTGTCTATAATGTGAAAATCAGTACTACTCAGTTCTTTATCCAGAAAAAGAAGGCTCAAAAATACATAGTACAATATAATATGATGATGAATAAAAGCACTTAAGGATGGAAACAGATTTTTTAATTGTAGAAGAACCTTTTAATTGTCATCTCATTTCTCAATATAACCATTTGTTCCTCAAAAATCTTCAAGAGGCAAACTCTGTATCTCCCAATTGACAAATGACAGTCACTCAGTAAATGTGTTATGTGAATGAGTCACAAGTGAGTTGCCAGCTTTTAGGAATGTTCAGGTAATTAAATTGAAAAGGATTATACATTTAAAAGCATGTTCTAAACGGTGGCGTATGATTCAACTCGCTGACATACTTCTCGCTTCTGCTTCTAGATCTAAATACTGTTCAGTTGCCCCTCTCCAAAGGCACCCAACATTATTATTTTTATTAAACAACATTTATTTCTCAGATTTCTGGAGGCTGGGCACCCAGCTTTTTGTTTACTTGTTTTTAAGACTTTATTTTCTTAGAGCAGTTTTAAGTTTACAAAAAAAATGAGAAAAAGGTACAAAGATTTTTCATATAGTGCCTGTCCCCTCACACACATAGATTCCCCCATTATTAATATCGTTCACCAGAGAGGTACTTTTTTTCCAAGGTTTAACTTGCTTTGCCACATCATAATCACCCCAAAACATATAGTTTACTTCAGGGTTCAATCTTGGTCTTGCAAATTCTATGGGTTTGGATAAAAGTATAATGACATATGTCTATCGTTATACTATCATATAGAGTATTTTCACTATCGTGAAAGTTCTCTGTGCCCTCTCTCTCCCAAATGACAGGGTATGCATATTTAAAAAGCATTCCTTCTCATCTTCCCCTGCACCCTGCCATGGAAACCACTGACCTTTCTGTTGTCTCCATAGTTTTGCCTTCCCCAGAAAGTCACATAACTGGAATTGTACAGTCTGTAGGTTTTTCATATTGTCCACTTTCACTTAGAAATATGAATATAGAATCCCTCAGAACACAAATTGTAAAGTCCTGTTACAGACTTCTCACCTGCTGCCCTTTTTTATTCAGTCTTCTACCTCCATGGGATTAGTCTCTTCATTCCTTAGAGATTTTAGTCCCTGGCTGTGATAATTTTATGTGTCAACTTAGCTAGGCTATGGCTGTTTGGTCAAACATTAGCCTAGAAGTTACTGTGAGGATTATTTTTTAGACTAGAGGCCCTATCGCAATCTGAGGCCCCTTGGGGGATGTTGAACTGCCAGTTTCAGCCCAAAACCCACAGGCCAGGGCAAGGGACCCCACCGGTCTACGATTCCGTGCACCAGGCCTCTAGTATGCATATAAGATCTTTGGTTAGCCAAAACCGGTTTGGCTCAGTGGACAGAGCGTCGGCCTGTGGACTGAAGGGTCCCAGGTTCGATTCCGGGCAGGGGCATGTGCCTGGGTTGCGGGCACGTCTCCAGTGGGAGACGTGCAGGAGACAGCTGATCGATGTTTCTCTCTCATCGATGTTTCTAGCTCTCTATCTCTCTCCCTTCCTCTCTGTAAAAAATCAATAAAATATATTTTTTAAAAAAAAGATCTTTGGTTAATCTCTTCCCACCCTCCCTTCTGTCCCCTCCCCTCTGAGATTCATCAGTCTGTCCCGTGTTTCTATGCCTGTGCATTGAGAATCAGCCCCTTGGTGGTTAGTGCACATCATAGCTACTGGTCAACCGGTCGAACAGTTGAATGGTTAAATGGTTGAACAGTTGTTTAGGTTTTCATATATATAGATGTCATTAACATTTACAATCTCATTCTCTGGCCTTTCTCTTTACTTTGAACCTTTAATCCCTTTAAGTCTTCAGTTCTCATAATCCTTCAACCCCACTAAGTTCTATAAACTATTCTCTACTCTCCCTCATTCTCTTATGTCTTTTGTCTCCTTAAGAGTTTTTTTTAAAAAAAGGTAACAACATAATAACAAGGTTCAACCATAATAAAAGGTAACAACCATGATCACTCTTGAATAAGAATCATTCTATTGTATGCATGATTCTGTTGGTTGTCTCACTTTGACAAACTTTGCAGTCCCACTGAAATCCAACTTTTTGCTACTCTGTGCTCACATATAAACAATCAGAGAAAATAACTATTGATTTATATAACCTGTAAAATTATTATTCCTAATCTTAGTAGGGCTTTAAAAGATATTTTCCTGTTGTCCTTGGATCCACTCTAACTTTCCAAACTCTGCATTAGGAGACCATGTACCTTATCAACAGCCCCCCTTGCACCTTTTAACTTCTGTTTGATTTGGCCAGTGAGAACCCC
>NW_006300376.1:5692988-5702865 GCF_000327345.1 Myotis davidii | reverse complement strand
GAGAGTGTCATTAATACTTTCAAGGCAGTGCACTCTACAGAATTTCTTCTTCTCTTTCCATTTCTAATAACTTCTGTCTCTTTCAGACTATCAGTGAATGCCTACTAGATAACAGCCCTGACTGATTGCACTAACTATTATGGTTTCACTACACCTATACCTACACCTCCGTAAATAATCTGATTGTGTATCAATTCTCTGAATTATCCTACTCCAGGTGTTTCATCTGTAACAGAAAAAGATCCTTAAGATTATCTGTCAATATTTTTCTCCCCTACAATTAGTTCCTACTTTTCTTATCTTCTCAAATCAGCTCAACTCTTTTCTATCCTCATCTCAGTCCATGACCCTATTTCCTACTTTTCTGAAAAAAAAAAAAATGTAAAAGCAGTCAGGATAGGAAGTCCATAAACTCCCATCTCTACCATTTACCTAGCATACCTAAATTCACACAATAATACTTTGTGCTGTCAATACGTCCCTCATGTTGACTGGAGGCTATCAGTGTGATGCCACCGAGGCTGGGACAGTCAGCCTTCACCAGCCAAGCTAGCCAGCTCCAGCACAGCACCTGTAGGCGAGGATATGATTTTTCATTTACTGCTCTATGCCCAGTAGGTGATTAATTAATATTTCCTAAATAGGATGAAAATAGTAGTTATCATAACTAAGTATTTAGTTGGCAGATATTTCCTGAATATGGTTGAGAAAACATATGCTTATATGTAGACGCTTAAGTGTGTAATTTAATTTAAACATATCTGATCATCTATTATTTTAAAAACATGTATGCTTTAAAATTCTGAACCTTTTTTGAATTGGAAAATATATTCCACTTCTCAACATTTATTTATTTGTATTGCCAACTTAAACATATCTAAGAAAATAAAATGGTTTTCTCTACTTTAGTACATGAGCTTTTACAGCTATGAAGTTAAATAGTAATGTTAAGAGACAGCAAATGTTAACAATTAATTAAGACCAAAAATATACATGTCATTGAGTTAAAATTGGGACTGTGTTCTGTGAAATGTGACTAATTGTATTTATTTTCTAGGCTCAGAACAGAAGCTGAGGCAGAGTAGAATAATGCAAATTAGAGGATTAAATAGCAGGACAGGAAAACCAATTGGCCTGAGAGTATTTTCATATAAACATGTACTTACTTATTTGAAATATTCCCTGCTCTCTAAAAAGCTTGCTGATAATTTTCATTCAAAACCAACTGGAGTGATAAGCAAAGACCAAGAAAATCCACGAAGATAGAAAATCCCTGGATGGTATATTAAGTTATTTTCCACACATTTGATGAATTTCTATAAACTATAAGCTACCTTTTTAAAGTGTATTTTACAGTCCTTCTGGTAGTAAAGATAGCCTTCAAGCTGAAAATCAGTATGTACTATGAGCTGAAGGTACGTTTCCTTCATTGGCTTATTGAAACTTCTTATACTTATATTTCTGTATATTTGGATGTACTGGGCAGAGTAATACATATTTAGTGAAAAATCATGAAACGAAAATAGTTAAATTATAAATCTATCAAACATGTCTCAGGATACAAACAGTACTTTAACAGTTGTGCTTATGAGTAAAAACTATCGTTACCAATTTCTACCTGATGTGATGTACAGTTCACATGGGTTTATTGTGGGAAAAATACAGTCTTCTTCCAAAGAGAAGGTAAAGCTTTACTGATTTCTAGATAGCAGTATTCAATCACATGTTCTCATTTTAAAAGATAAATAGATGCTTCTGTGGTAGGTGGGATAATGCCACCCCCAAATGGTCCATGTCCTAATCCCCAGAATATCTATATAGATATAAAACACTAATGTGCAAATAGACCAAATGACAGAACAAGCAAACAACTGAACAACTGGTTACTACAATAGCACTGGCCACCAGGATGTGCGAGCGGAACATGGAGGATGTCGGCCACAATGGGATGGTGGAGCAGGTCAGCGAGGGCGCCAGACCAAGGCAGGGCACCAGTCACTGTCATTGGGGTGAACCTCTGGTGGTTACTGAAAATTCTTTGCTCCCATGCACCGCGGTTCTGTCCAGCGCTTGCACCTGCTGCCGGCGCTGATTCCACTTGCTCCCACAGCCAGTGCCGGAGCCACTGCTCTCACCCACTGCTGGCGCCCGGCACCAGTCCTGATTGCTCGGTGCCATCAGCGGGTGCGAGCGGTGGTTGCTGGCCCCTGTCACTCCTGAGGGCTTCTCCACCTCCCCCTGCTCCTGAGGGGCAATCAGGGCAGCAGCCACTGCTCGTATCAGCTGACGGTGCCGGCCCCACTGGCACCTGCTGCTGGTGCTGGCCCCAATCACTCCTGCTCTCAGCGGGTGTGAGCAGGGCCAGCACTGTCAGCGCATGAGAGTGGCAGCAGCAGGAGCGGGGCTGCTGGCAGACAGGGGACAGGGGGCCATGGCCTCACGGCTCACAGTTCCTTTCAACATGCACGAATTCATGTGCCGGGCCCCTAGAATTAACATATATGGTAAAGGGGCTAGGTGAAGTATTTTGATATGAGGAGATTACCCTGGATTATTTGAGTTTGTCCAATTAGTCACAAGAATCCTTATAAAAGGAAGGCAGGAAGTCATGCAGAGGAGAAAGGGATGTGACAGAGAAGCAGATGCTGGAGTGATGTGACCACAAAACAAATACGGAAGGCCCGCAGCCTCAAGGAATGGGCACTAGGCAAGGAACAGACTCTCCTGGAGCATCTAGGAGGAAATGTCCTACAAAACTCTTGATTTTAGCCCTGTAATACTCCTTTTGAACTTCAAACCTCCAGAACTGCTAAGATAATACATTTGTGTGTTTTTAATCCACTAGATTTGTAGTAATTTGTTATGGCAGCAATAAAAAAACTAATATATTTCTCATTTTATAAAAATGACTTATTTATTTATATGAAATTTTAAGTAATTTAAGGTAAACATCTATAAGTACAGTTATTTTTAATATATATGCATATATGTATATATTATCAAAAATTTGTAATCTGTTTTGGCACGTTATGAGTAGAACAATCTTCAAGTGTTATTTGAAATTTTAGTTACTTGAATGCTAGAAGTATTCCATAAAACAAGATTTTTTTTGCATGTGAGATGGAGCACATAATAGTTTTTTAGAACCCACTGTACAAAATTTACTTTTAATGGCTTTGAAATACGCAACTATTTTTATTTATCATCTCAGAGATTAGAATTATTTAGATATACTAAATGTAGTAAGTGAAGTCAAATAGCTTTTTAAAAATATTTCTACTTTGTTACAATTTTTAAACTGTAAACATGCCTGAATTGAAGAGAAATATAAGAAAAAACTGTGATAGAAATAATTACATAAATATAGTGAATTTCTTAAATATAATATATAGCAATTATCATATATTAGTAAACATTAAAACCTAAAATAAAATAATTTTTGCTAATAAGGCCAATAGTCATTGTAAGAGATAGAATAGGAAAATATCTTATGATACTGAATTCTAACATCACAAAAATTATGTAGCAATTCTTTCTACTAAGGTTAAATATATGTTTTATCTTTTGAATAATACCATTTAATGAATATATTTTTAAAAGAAACAAAGTATGAACTCCTGCCTATTGGCAATTGCCATAATGAACAGTTTTTAGTTAATAATACAAACATTAAAAAACATTTTATTATTTTAGATGTACTAATATGGCTTCTACTGAGAAAGCCAAAAATTTTTTTTTTTTATAAATTATCTGTTTGGAGAAACAAAGTGGTACACGTTTGAGCAACCCATGGAGACTCTTTTCTGAAGCTACATGGTATTAATTAAAAGCAAGTGTTTTATGAATGAGTAAAAATATGAATCTGTTCAGGGCAGGAGAAACAATGAACAACCAATAGATATATGAAAAAATAGCTAATACCTTTAGTAATAATAAATACAAAATTGAAAATATTTTAAGATATGATGTGTTGCTTGACAAACTAGAAAATTGTTTTTAACATGATAATGAGCAGCTTTCTTATAATTTGAAAAGTGGCCCACTTCTATTCTGACAGCCACGGAGGGAGTTTAAACTAGTAAAAACTTCCTCCAGGTGAATTGGCAATACTTTGTGTCTCCAGTCACTGGCAGATATTTACTTTAATATTTACTAAAAATAGTATAAACATGCAACAATATGATCATTTATGGGGGCAAGGATAATCTATAAATTTTCCTGAAAAAGTAGTTTCCAACACTATCTTTTAGCCTAATATATCCATATTTGGTTACGACGAAGATAACATGAAGAGTCCAATAGTGATATTTCTTAACTACCAGAAATATTATCTGTAAATATGATAGATGAGGAGGATAGAAAAAAAGCAGATTTGCTTCATATCTTAACCAAAGGACTTACACGCACGCGCACACACACACACACACACACACACACACACACACACACACGGCAAGAATAAGACACAATATTTGTAAAGAAACAAAGGTCATTGAGAGTGTGATAATTTTAATAATAAAAATCCTGTTGGCATTACTATGGGGTGTGTTAAAATTATTTGTTTTCCACTAACATTAAAAAAACACACACACACACACAAAACCCTGTGTCTTCTAAGTATCTGGGTTTCATGTACCGCCTACCATGCAGTGCACAACACAGATCCTTTGAAATGCTTACTCTTTTCCAGACAGAAGTAAATCATTAGTTCTGTGAGAAAGATAATCATTTTATAGGGGAGAAAGCATTAGGAAGTACATTTTATACTTAGTAAAACATTGAACTTGAAAATTTACATTTCATGCAATATTTTAAACTCTTAAGATATAAAGTGATAGAAAAAATATATCATTAATTTCTGTAGTCTTACTTGTACTTGAAAGCTATAACTTTTCTTTTTGGTTTAGAATTTTGCATGCTCTTTCATTTTCTTCAAGATCTGACTATGTGAGTAGTTGTTAGGGGATGCAGACATTGCATAGAAATGAAAGGTTGGTGGAAACAGCAACCTGAAACTTTCTGAAAGACTTATACAATTGCATGGGCATACTGCACTTAACACTAACCCCTCTTGAAAAAGAACACCCCATAAAACCCAGAGAGAGAAGCCCAGGCCTTTCTTTGTGCAAATAATATCCTACTACTTACCCTTCCAGATCACCAGCGTCAGTCGTCTTTCTTAGTTAGGTTTATTATTGCATTGACTTTATCTTGCATAATCAATTATCACAAAATTAGTGATGAGCATAAATGCATGATCCCACAGTTTCTGTGATCTTGAGTCAAGGCTTGGGTTCATGGGGTTCTCTGCTTAGGGTCTCACAGGACTCAAATCAAGTTGTTAACTGGGTTTCTTTCTTTCCTGAAGCTTGGATCCTTTTACAAGCTCACATGATTGTTGGCAGAATTCATTTGTTTGCAGCTCTAGGCCAAATAAATGCCCCTAGTCTTTTGCTGGCTCTCAGCTTTCAGACCTATGCCACATGGCTCCCACCAATCTTCTGACTTCAGCAAGGGTTCACCTGGTAACATCAGGCCCAACCAGGCAATACCCCAGTGATGGCGAACCTATGAACCTATGTCACCTCTGACATGCGAACTCATTTTTTGGGTTGATTTTCTTTGTTAAATGGCATTTAAATATATAAAATACATATCAAAAATATACATCTTTGTTTTACTATGGTTGCAAAGATCAAAAAATGTCTATATGTGACACAGCACCAGAGTTAAGTTAGGGTTTTTCAAAATGCTGACACGCCGAGCTCAAAAGGTTCGCCATCACTGCAATACCCCTTTGACTAACTCAAAAGCAGCTGATTGTAGGCTAATTATGAGAGTAACATCTCATCATATTTACAGTCTGTGCCAGCACTCCAGGGGTGGAATTATACAACCATTAATTTTACCAATAAAGAGCAAGAAAGACTCTTCATAGAACTGCTGCCTCAAAATGTAGGGAATGACCTGAAATTTAACATTTGATTGAAGCTCTTATTTGAAGATGTTTAACTTTTCTTTCTAACACTGTTTTAGTATACAATAACACTACTCATAAGATTTATTGGTGTGAATAAGAAAAAAATAGATTTTGATTTTTGCATTGTTAATAAAAACTTAATTAGAAGCTTACCATGTGATAAATCCTATCTAAGATACAAATATTTTTATCATTTAATGTTCATAATAATAAATATTATCTTATATTACAGATGAAGAGAGATAGGTTCAGAGAAGATGATACCACTGAGAAGTGGCGAAACTGGGTTCATATCCTTCTCTGTCCATACCATATCCCTGCTGGTAGTTCATGCTGACACAAACTGCTGTTCTGAAGAAGTTACCCATAGGATCCATAATCGTAGGCCTTTCCATGACATATTAGGGCACCTCTTAGATAATTATTTTTAAGGTATCTTCTGTGGAATGCTGAAATTCTGTAAATGTGTCCTAAGGGGTACCCAAGAGATAAAGAAAAGACCAAGTGGCATTATTTTTTCACATACATTGTGGTACTGGGACAAAGATAGGTTATTCTGCTAAAACATGGTAAAAATCAGCCTTGTTGTTCAGCCTCGTTTCAGAAATATTCCTTAGAAAGAGCCATTCTATCTTTCATTGAATTCCTCTTATAAAAATATAATAATACCAGAATACCGTTTTGAGATAACTTTCACATTTTAATAAAAATGCATACTTATAGCCCTAACTGGTTTGGTTCAGTGGATAGAGCATTGGCCTGCAGACTGAAGGGTCCCAGATTTGATTCTCGTCAAGGGCATGTACCTTGGTTGCAGGCACATCCCCAGTAGGGGGTGTGCAGGAGGCAGCTGAATCGATGTTTCTCTCTCATCGATGTTTCTAACTCTCTATCCCTCTCCCTTCCTCTGTAAAAAATCAATAAATATATTTTTTAAAAATGCATACTTATAAAAAAACTTGTAAAAACAGGTCAAGAGGCTCTTATATATCTTTTGTCCAGATTCACTGAATGTTTTGCTCCATTTGTGCTCTCTCTCTCTCTCTCCCTTCTTCCTCTCCATCCCTTCACCCCATCCTATATAATAAAAAGGTAATATGCAAATTGACCATCATTCCAACACACAAGATGGCCACCCCCATGTGGTCAAAGATGGCCAGCAGGGGAGGGCAGTTGGGGGGGACCAGGCCTACAGGGTAGAGCAGTTGGGAGGGACCGGGCCTGCAGGGGAGGGCAGTTGGGGGGGAGGGAAGTTGGGAGGGACCAGGCCTACAGGGGAGGGCAGTTGGGAGGGATCGGGCCTGCAGGGGAGGGCAGTTGGGGGGGACCAGGCCTACAGGGGAGGGCAGTTGGGAGGGATCGGGCCTGCAGGGGAGGGCAGTTGGGAGCAATTGGGTCAGCAGGGGAGTGGTTAAGGGGCGATTAGACTGGCAGTCAGAGTGGTTAGGGGCAATCAGGCAGACAGGCAGACAAGCGGTTGGGAGCCAGCGGTCCTGTATTGTGAGAGAGATCCCAGATTTGAGAGGGTGCAGGTTGGGCTGAGGTATATCTCTGCCCCCCCCCCAGTGCACAAATTTCATGCACTGGGCCTCTAGTATATGTTGAGCATTGCTTCTTTATATTTATTGCTCATTCACGTTTTCTTTTCATTAAGTATATTTTCATTTAAGTTTCCTATTGAGTGTTTTTTAATCATACTGATTTGCAAAAATTTGTATATATTCTGTACACTAATACGTTGAGTTACATATGCTGAAATATCTCTTCCTGGTTGGAGACTTGTCTTTTCACTTTCCTCATAGTGCCTTAAGATAATAGAATTTGTTATGACTTTTTTTTGTGAGTTAATGTATCACTTTCTTTGGGATAGTTTGTTTACCTTACTTATAAAACATGATAAATATATTTTCTTTCCTCAGAATCATGAGTATGTTTCCTACATAGTTTTGAAGATATTAAGCATTTGCATTTCACATTTTAGCTCAATATTTATTTGGAATTATAAATACCTGTAAGAAAAGTTACAATTTTCCTTTTTTGTGTGGTTGTTTTACTTGGAAGACATTTTTTTTAGGAAAGGGTTACAGCATTTCTTTTTACTACTGAGCATAAATACTGCCTTACTATATGTTGCTTCCGTATATGTGAATTTCTCTCTGACTTCTTTATTCATTTCTCTTCGTCTATGTGACAACTCATATGCCAATAAGAAGCTACTGCTGGCTCACAACATGAAAACTTCCAGCAGCAAAGACTAATGCTAAACCCCTGATAGTGCCCTATTCATCAGGGATACCAACCAAAAACAAACCAGCTACCTGATTATGCTTCAGTCTTTCTACCCAAATTTCCTTCTAGCTGTATTTTTTCACAAGTTGCACACTTATGTTACAACTTGAAATCTCCTTCTAACCATTTCTTATATTTTTTCACATAAATCGCTTGCCCATCTAATCTAGTATTAGTGTTCGCTTCTCAGATGTCATGAATTGAAACGTATGTTCCTTCTGACTGGTGTTTTGGGATTCTTAGGATATGTTCTGTATGTTTTAATATTTATAAATTTCTAAAAAATGCAAGCGAATTTATAGTGGCAGAAAGCAAATCAGTGGTTGCATGAGAAGGAGTGCGGGGAGGGGTATAAGGGAGCAACTACCAAAAGGTCATGGGGACACTTTTGGGTAGATAGACAAATTCATTAACTTGACTGTGGTGAGTATATACATTTTGTCAAAATTTACCAAATCATACACTTTAAATAGGTACTGTTTATTGAGTGTCAGTTATCCCTTATAATAAAAGCCTAGTGACCAGAACAACCGGTAGCCAGTTGCTATGACGTGCCCTGACCACCAAGGGGAAAAGGCTCAATGCAGGAGCTGCTCCCTGGTGGTCAGTGCATTCCCACAGTGGGAGTACCACTCTGCTGACCAGGATGAGCGCCACTCCCACAGTGGGCCACCCCCCCCCACCAGTGCATGAATACTGTGCACCATATTTTTAATACCTCAATAAAACTGTTTTTTTAAAAAATGAGCTTGCCTTCTAAAGTAAGTAATCTCTTGCGTTATTATCTTTGAATTAAACATGTTTAAAAATATTTAGCCATTATTTTAGTTGCTTTTTAGTGATATTATTTTTCAGAATTTGTAGTTATACAGCCAAAATTAGAAATCTCTTACTAGATTCTTTTCTATATAATCTCAGCCGTGAGCTGTAGAAGAAATACTGCTTTCTAAAACCAAAATATAAAAACACAATTAGGGGACCTTATTCCCCCATCCCCCCACGTGGGAGTCTTTACTTGTTCTTCAATAAATCTCCATCTTTGCTATATTTTAAAAAAATAAAAACGCAATTATACTTGCAAAATCTCCCTAGTTTTTCTCTATAACAACAAAAAGTGCAGCTGTTATTTTGAAATCTTTATTTTATTAAAGAAACATTATTTTCCATTTCCTTATTTCCCTTTTGTTTTAGAGTTTGTGGAAGAACAGCTGAGGGCACTCGGTGGTTGTTCCCAATCATTCAGTGGCCCGAGGAGTGAAAACTACAGCCCCAACCTCTAAAGTGAGGATATTGACCTTAATTATTCTAAAACATTTACTCATACTTAGAAACACATTCCATGATTTTAAGTTATGGAATTTGCGTTACAGCACTTTTGTGCTTCTTGTCTAAGAAAATTTATTGAATAAGACAAGCCATCCTGAAAAAAACATCCAGCATCTTTTGCTCTTTTATAAACACCATTTTAACACTCAGCCCCAAGCAGAGATGGAATCTGCATTTAATAACAGCTACTTCAAAGATATGCAGAAATACATTTGCATATGCTAGGACTAGAAGAATTTATGTGCTTAGTTCACGGATATTAAAATTAACTGTAAAATGACA
>NW_006300376.1:5688665-5692912 GCF_000327345.1 Myotis davidii | reverse complement strand
GTAGGGAAAAATTTAAGCTTTGAGATTGAGCATTAAAAATGAAAGAAAAAATCTGAAAAAAATGTATGTTTTCATCCTGTGGTTAGCGGATAGGACACATATACATCTCAACATATTATTAATTGAGAGTTTTCAAGGATATGTGTTTAGAATATGCCAGAGGAACAAATTCCCAGTACTTTATCGAAGAGCTCAATTTCTCTTCTTAATAAATACTGCTATGCTGGCTGCCTTTTGCTCTTAAAAAAATTATACCAGGTATGCAAATATTATGAAGATATTTACTGCTAATTCATCATTTAAAGGTTAGAAAAGGCTTTTAATTAGTAAATATATAACAAGAAACTTAATGGATATGCCTAGAAAATTCCATTTCACATAAAAGGATGTTTTCCATGTTAATAACTATAAAAATCAAAGGCAAAGTTGACCTCCTGTCCTAGAATCATCTCATCCATTTTTATAATTAAGTTTCTAAGTAATTGCATGGACCTTAAAATAACAGCATCCTCTGGGTTCTTAGTTCATGTCTAATTTTCTCCATTCAATGTTTCTGAAGATTTCTTTAGTCTCAGTGGACATGCTTGATGATCCCCAGCAAAACACCACCACATCACCAGCCTCTTGAAGTGCTGCCAACTCATGCATGGTGCTGAAGTAGCCTCATTGAAGTGTGCTGAGAGGACAGAGGGAGCCACTTCATTGCCTAGTAGATGCCTTAATAAAGCGGAAAACAAATAATAAACTATCTGAGATAGTGTTTATGAGATGCAAAATCATCTAGTAAAGAATTGGAAAGTACAGTCACATTTAAGCTAAATTTAGGTGCACATCTGCTTTATCCTTAAGAACCAGCTACAGGGCTTAGCAGTTCCCATCAGTTCACTGTGAATGCATAAATAAGGAAAAATGAAAAGGATTATAAAAAGAATCCTTTTTGTAGGTAGAAAGGGGAAAAGATAAGAAAAAAAGGGATAAGTACACAAATAAAAAATGGTAGTGTAACATAGCTTTGTAGTCAATATTCTGATAGAAATGTAGGGCCCTTGTGCTACTAATAAAATTAAATAATTGACTCATGCCAATAAGAACACATATAATCTTAGTTTTGCATGGTTTTTAATTGAGTTCTCTGATATGACAATAGGCTATGTTACATTTTATCAGTAAAAGGACGGTAAAAATTTATGAGGATTATCTTTGACAATTTGTAAACTGTATCGAAGTCTTTCTGTACATATCTTGCTGGTAGGTGACATGGATGGAAAATTAGTTTCTTAACCCAATCATCCAGACTTCTGCTTTAATGTTTCTATATAAATTTAGCATTATATCCTAATATGAAATATGTGAAATACAATATGTCTGAAGAATATCAATTGATAGACCACATCATCAGGCAGCCATTCCCCTTCTCTCCCACTGGAGGCCTCTTCTGGTATGTTTTTCTGGGAAGTGGGGTTAATTCCTGGAAATATAGGTAAGATCTCCTTCCTTCAAACTAAAATCCACTTACTCATGGAAGAGACATTAGAAATCAGACCCTAGAATGTGGGTACTTACTGCAAAAAAGGACAGGAAAGAGAAGAAAATTCACTATCTTCCATTCAGAAAGACAAAGAATATGTTCACCCCAATAAATTCAATAAAAAAAAAGAAGAGCCCTAGCCTGTTTGTCTCAGCAGATAGAGTGACAGACTGCACACTGAAGGGTACCGGGTTCAATTCGGCCAAGGGCACATGCCCAGGTTGTGGACTCGATCCCCAGTAGGGGACATGCAGGAGGCAGCCAATCAATGATTCTCTCCCATCATTGATGTTTCTATCTCTCTCTCCTTCTCCCTTACTGTCTAAAAACAATAAAAAATATATTAAAAAGGAAGAAGATGATGAAGAAGAAGAAGAGGGAGGAGGAGGAGAAGGAGGAGGAGGAAGAGGAGGAGAAAGGGTAGTTGAAAACCTGGAGTAGGCCTTTATGAGGAAACAGAAGACAATGAATTCAGAAATATGCATTACTTTTCTTCTTTTTTTAAAAAAAATTCTCAACTGAGGATATTTTTCTATTGATTTTTAGAGAGTGGAAGAGAGAGAAATATCACTGAGAGAAACACATCAATTGGTTGCCTCCTGCACTCCCTTGACCAGGGTCTAGGCTGTAATCAAGGTACATGCCCTTGACCAGAATTGAACCTGGGATCTACACTCTATCTTCTGAGCCAAACTGGCTAGGGTGCATTACTTTTCATTGAACTATTAAAATATGACACCATGATTATTGGACTTCACCTAATAAGATAATAAACTTTTATTTAAGGACTAGAGGCCCGGTGCACAAAAATTTGTGCACTGGGGGGGTCCCTCAGCCAAGGCCTGTGCCCTCTCACAGTCTGGGATCCCTCAGGGGATGACCACCTGCTGGCTTAGGCCCGTTCCCCAGGGGGTTGGGACTAAGCTGGCAGTCAGACATCCCTCTGGAAGCCCGGGAGCCCTCGGGGGATGTCCACTTGCCGGCAGGGAGCAGGTCTAAGCTGCAGTCAGACATCCTTAGCACTGCTGAGGAGGCGCTAAGCCGCAGTCTGGCCTCCCTTTGTGGGAGATTACCGAGCTGATCAAGGGAAGGCACCAGCCCCATCACCCCACTGCTGCAGCCATTGACAGTCACTGCAGCCACCAAGGTATTTTCATCAACACAGACTCCAGTCCCTTCACCATGAAAAAATGCCAACTTTCTTTAGGCATTTTCAAGATGTGTCTTTCATAGGATATGACATTTCTTTATTGTTTTTTTTTAATCCTTACCTGAGGATATGTTTCCATTGATTTTTAGAGAATGTGGAAGAGAAAGGGAAAGACAGAGAGAAACATCAAAGTGAGAGGAATAATTTGCTTGGTTGCCTCCTGCATGAGCGCTGACCTGGGCCCCAAACAGGGAAGAGTCTGCAACCTAGGTACATGCCCTTGGTCAGAATTGAACCTAGACCCTGTGGTAGGCAGGCCAAGGCCTTATCTACTGAGCCAAGCTGGCTAGGGCAAGATATGATATTTCTTAGCCCCTCCAGCAGCAGACCTTCATTTTTTGTTTTCCTTCTTGGATTCTTATTACCCAAGTTACTAAGAATATTACCAGTGGCATACAGGGAGCTTAGCCAATGAGCAGTCAGAAAAGGGTTTCCTCTGTAGTTCACACCAATCCCCAGCTCGGCCCCTGCCCAGGCCTAAGGCCTTAGGCCGGGCATTAGGCCTGGGCAGGGGACCCTCAGCCCTGTGCAATCGCTGACTCCACCCCTACCCAAGCCTCAGGCCTCTGGCTTGGGCTTAGGCCTGGGCAGGGGACCCCCAGCCCACCGATTGAAGGCTCTGCCCCTGCCCAGGCCTCACGCCTCTGGCCGGGGCATGAGGCCTGGGCAGAGAACCCCCAGCACCATACGATCACTGGCTCCACCCCAGCCCAGGCCTCAGGTTTCCGGCCGGGGTGATTGCTGGCTCCACCTCCCCGGGTGGCATCTGGTACTGCCCACCCTGCCTCCCCAGTTCCCGATCTGTGGCCCAGATCCCATGAGTGGCTTCTGGCGCTGCTTGCCCCACCTGCAGTATGCAAATTTAACAGCCATCTTTATTGGGTTAATTTGCATACTCTTCTGATTGGCTGGTGGACATAGCGAAGGTATGGTCAATTAACATCTTTGTCTTTTATTAGTGTAGATAGAGGTCTGGCACATGGGTGGGGCCTCCTGGTTTGCCCTGAAGGGTGTCCTGGATCAGGGTGGGGGTCCTACTGTGGTTCCTGGCGCGCCTGGGTGAGGGGCTGATGGCTGTTTGCAGGGTGGCCACAGACCCTTCAGGGTGGGGGTCCCCTATTCAGGGAGGGGGGGATCTTCTGAGGCGCCTGGCCAGCCCGGGTGAGTGGCTGCTAGCTGTTTGCAGGCTGGCCACAGCCCCTTCAGGGTAGGGGTCCCCCATTCAGGGAGGGGGGGTTCTTCTGAGGCGCCTGGCCAGCCCGGGTGAGTGGCTGATAGCTGTTTGCAGGCTGGCCACAGCCCCTTCAGGGTGAGGGTCCCTGCTAGAGTGCCTGGCCAGCCTGGGTGAGGGGCTGATGGCTGTTTGCAGGTTTGCCAAGCACCTCATAGGGGACCCTCACCCCATGAGGATGTGGCCAGCCTGGGTGAGGGGCTGATGGCTGTTTGCAGGCTGGCCTCAACCCCTTCAGGGTGGGTGTCCCCTCTGGGGTGCCTGGCCAGCCCAGTTGT
>NW_006300376.1:5687566-5688621 GCF_000327345.1 Myotis davidii | reverse complement strand
TGAGGGCATGATGGTGGAGATAGGGAGAAGGAAGGCAGAAATGAGAGGAGAGATCATGAATATAAGGAGTTCTCCAGAAGCCCATCTGACATTTATTTCATTTGTCCTCAAAGAAAACATAATGGAAAAATAATAAAAGGTTTCTGCAATATGTTCTGACTTCTTCTTTATCAGTGGTTGCCTACTTGGAATTTTTTTTTATATTGGTACCTACTAAACTTTGATCAGGTATCAAAGAGATTATATAAAGATACTTCATCTTCCCTAATGAATTATAACCTTCATAAGAATAAGAACTCTTTTTTATTTCAGAATTTTAGCACTGCTGCTTGCACTATTTGATTCAATGTTAATAAATGAATTATTCAAGCGGAGGTGCAGTCAATTTGCATGTTTCTCTTTTATTAGATTAGATGACCTAGTAAAGATGTAGACAAATGAGCCTGAATTTATTCTAATGCTTTGTTTTTATGCAGAGAGGAGATACAATTCTTTTCTCCTTGTAATTGGAGGAGAAAATGCGAGCTAAATGCCAGAAATGCCTCTAGGATCTCACACTTTATGGTTGACTCTGTGATGGTGCTCAGAAGAGGCACATGGAGGAAAGAAGTGTTTTATTTAACTGAATCAGATAATCTGAAGAATGACTATTAGCCCAAGGTTCATTGTGGAATTCTGACTCACAACTTTGTCCATTTCTTGAATAATTCATTTATTAACATTGAATCAAATAGTGCAAGCAGCAGTGCTAAAATTCTGAAATAAAAAAGAGTTCTTATTCTTATGAAGGTTATAATTCATTAGGGAAGATGAAGTATCTTTATATAATCTCTTTGATACCTGATCAAAGTTTAGTAGGTACCAATATAAAAAAAATTCCAAGTAGGCAACCACTGATAAAGAAGAAGTCAGAACATATTGCAGAAACCTTTTATTATTTTTCCATTATGTTTTCTTTGAGGACAAATGAAATAAATGTCAGATGGGCTTCTGGAGAACTCCTTATATTCATGATCTCTCCTCTCATTTCTGCCTTCCTTCTCCCTATCTCCACC
>NW_006300376.1:5686462-5687461 GCF_000327345.1 Myotis davidii | reverse complement strand
TGTTGTGGTGACCCCCAACCATAAAATTATTTTCGTTGCTACTTCATAACTGCAATTTTGATTCTCATATGAATCATAATGTAAATATCTGATATGCAGGATGTATTTTCATTGTTACAAATTGAACATAATTAAAGCATAGTGATTAATCACAAAAACAATATGTAATTATATATGTGCTTTCTGATGGTCTTAGGCGACCCCTGTGAAAGGGTCGCTTGACCTCCAAAGGGGTCGTGACCCACAGGTTGAGAACTGCTGTCTTAGAGAAAGGGCCAAGGAATCCTGGTGTTCTGATGGTCCCTTCTCCATTCTCTGGGCAAGTTATCACCATGGATTATGGGGTTTATTATTCTAAGGGGAAGCTTTAAATCCTTAATTAACTTTGCTATGAAGCATCTACAAGGCAAAGCTTTTCTTGTGAACATTGAATGTTTTGTGTGTTTTTTTGTAGCAAGACTTCAATATATTCTTAAACTTGAGAATCTTCTTTTATTTATGCTATCTTGCTAGCGTTAAACAGAAAAATCCCATTTTCTCACATAAATAAATTTAATAAAAGCTTTTAAGAGGAAACTTAAGAGAGTGAATAAAATATTGGAGCAAACTATATATCTGATGCTTAAGAAATGCTAAATAAGAGAAAGATCGATGGGGTGGAATTAGGTGAAGAGTTCAGATGTGAATGATTTTATTATGAATCTTATAAATAAAACTAAATATAAAGGTGATAAGAATGAAGATTAGAAAGAGAGGTCGAGGAAAAGAACATTAGAAAAAATTAGAAATTCTGGATTATTGTATTGAAGAGACAAATGGATAAAAAAAATAAGGGATGGATGTTTATTAGAGAAAGTGATGTGAATTTATAATGGGTTTTAAATGCAATTTGTAATAAATGAAGGTAATGGAGTTTTAGCTGGGTACAAAACTGCCCATCTACAGACTACCATTCTTAGTCAACTTTGCAACAAAATAGGGGTATGCAATTACATTTTT
>NW_006300376.1:5679995-5685646 GCF_000327345.1 Myotis davidii | reverse complement strand
TTTTTTCATTGTTATATCTCAGATCTTGGTTCAGTATCAGTCACATTGCATGCAACATTAAATATTTATTAAAAAATTTATGAATTAATATGGGCATATTCTTCTTCTTTCCAATAGCTTATTGCCAATTCCCATAAGATGCCCTATTGGCATATCAAAATTAATATTTCTAAATTTTTATTTTTTATTAATCCCTGAGCATCTGCGCCTTCTTTATGATTTGTTAGCCCATTAAATGGCAACAGAATTCCCAATAGCTCAACTGGACTCACAGGAGTCCTCCCTTCCCTCTACTAAGCCACCTGTTTCATTTAGTCACTAATTTAATCAACTGAGGTTCATCTGAAGAGAAATCTATCTGTCTAATCTTCCATCTATATAAATTTTAACCAGTTCATTCTGGAATTCATAATGGGTATATCAATGGTCTCTTGACAAGTAAGTAAATTAAATTCAGAATTGCTATCTTCCTAAAGAATGCTAAATTTTTTTCATTATAAATCACTAGTATCTTCTTCTATTGCTCTTGTTTTTTAGGAAAAACAAACAAAACATCTTGAATCCCAAACCTTTACATAATAGACTATATCTTCTAAGAAACCTTAGTTAAAATTGCACCTAATTAGCAACCCTTGTCACTGCCTTTTCCAAATTCCCATTAAAATCTCTATAACCATTTAATAATCCATAATCAAACCCAAAACTATATATGAGATCCAACCTATTAGTAACATTTAGGAACATTTCTACTAATGACAACTATGATGAATCTGGATTTTAAAAAACAATAAGTAACCAAAGAAAAATGTCAATCAGATAAGCATACAACATTTACAAATGAAATGGAATTACTATTACTTGAAAGGCTATAATAAGTGGATGTACCTCTTCTTCATGTCTGGTCTTTGGCTAAAAAAGAAAAGAAAATGGTTAAATGAATATAAAAATAGATAACATTCTAATAGTGTATATATTGTACTTTGAGTGATCCAGGATCTTTTATCCTCATGCCATCATCACTAACCCCACTGATATCTTTAAATAACCATCAGGAAATGGTAAATATAAAATGCACCTAGAGAAGACATAGGGCAGTGAATGAAGGCGGGTTGGATGACTTGACGTGAGAGTAAGTCACTTCTTCACAAAGATTTGGTATACACAATTATTATGCTATTAGAGGGCTAGTGTACAAAATTCATGCATGGGCGGGGGGGTCCCTCAGCCCGGCCTGCACCCTCTCCAATCTGGGACCTCTTGAGGGATGTCTGACTACCTCCCACAATCTGGGACTGCTGGCTCCTGACTGCTCATCTGCCTGCCTGCCTGATTGCCCCTAACCACTTCTGCCTGTCAGCCTGATTGCCCCCTAACCACTCCTCTGCTGGCCTGATTGATGCCTAATTGCTCCCCTGCTGGCCTGATCACCAACTGCCCTCCCTTGCCAGCTTAATTGCCCCCATCGGCCCTGCTCTGCAGGTCTGGTCGCCCCCAACTGCCCTTCCCTACCAACCTGATCGCCCACAACTGCCCTCCCCTGCAGGCCTGATCTCACCCCCAACTGCCCTCCCCTACCAGCCATCTTGTGGTGATGTCATGTGAGGGCGTCACGTGATGGCACCAAGGCTTTTTTTTTTTTAACCTAAGCTTTTATTATATAGGATAGATTGGGGCAAAAGTCAGAGTAGTCCAAATAAAGTGGTATTATATAGTTTTCTTATTCTTTCTCTGAAGTTTCATAGTGTCAAGGGATAATGGTGAGACTGAGGAAACAAATAATAGCCAACACTTCGGAAAACTATGTGACAAGTGTTATTCTAAACTGTTTATGCACATTAACTCAGTTAACTCTCATGACCAATAAAGTAGAAGTTATTATTAGTTTTATTTTGAAGTGAGAAGATTTGAGTCATTAAAGGAGGTGAGGGTCTTTTCTAAGCCTTTCAGCCGCCCCACTCAGGTTCAAAAAATAAATAAATAAATAAAGGAGGTGACATTACCAAGTTCAAATAGCTAGAGCCTGGGACTCAAGTCTGGTTTCAAAGCTATACTCTTTTTTTTTTTTTTATTGATTTCAGAGAGGAAGGGAAAGGAAGAGAGAGATAGAAACATCAATGATGACATCACCATTGATTGGCTACCTCCTGCACACCTTCTACTGGAGATTGAGCACACAACCTGGGCATGTGCCCTTGACTGGAATCCAAACCAGAACCCTTCAGTTTGCAGGCTGACACTCTATCCACTGAGTCAAACCAGCTAGGGCTCAAAGCTATACTCCTAATTATAGTATACAATTAGGATAATCTTGGTCCAAGAGCATTCACTAGACATGGGAGATCAATCTGAGAATTGTGCATTTTGACTTACTTATAAGCTGTGTCTGTGAGGAAGGCTTGATCAAGACTCAACTGAATAATGACTTAGACAAAGTGGAATATATATATATACACACACACACACACACACACACGCATATATACAGTGAGTGGAACACCAGAAAGACCAGAACAACCAGAATGACCAGTTGCTATGATACCCACTGCAGCCAGCCAACTGGCCTTATTGGGAGTGGGTCCAGCCAGCCAACCTCCTGTGGACCATCTCCCCAGCCATCCCTGCCCACAATCAGTCCCTCCACTCCGATCAGGGGCAGGGCCAGCCAGCCAACCTCCTGCGTCCCCTTCCCCCCACTGGCTCAGCCCCGCTCGGCCTCCGGGGTGGGCCAGCCAGACCCCACCTGTGCACAAATTCATGCACTAGGCCTCTAGTAGATATATATTTTGCAATAAGCAGAGCAACCAGCAAACTATATTGACATCTGATAATGATATATAATATTGAAGACTTAGAGTAGGATCACATAGCTTTCTGCAGGTTATGTGTAAAGACTTAGTAATTATTCAGAAATCTATTAGCATCCTCAATAATATGCCTGAAACCCACCATAGAGAGAAACACCATTAAAATAGAATTTTAGGGGAAATAGGCAGATTTAGGGAATTTTTTAAATTGGAAAAAACACAGGGCTACAGAGCAGAGGATACATTTCCATAAGAAAAGGGAGAGGCAAGAATTACATTTACACAAGATAAGAGAACTGGGAGTAACAAAAGGTCTATATTTATAAAATAATGAAGCAGGAAAAAAGCGCATAGGGAATGGGAGAACAATTAGGGAGGAGGGCCTCACCTGTCCCATGTGATGTTTGACCTTTGAGCTCAGGATTTTCTATAGTGACCAAATCAAAGGGAATATTGACCAATCAGAAGGGATATCAGGATACAGGAACTGCAGTCTTTATAAACCATGGTAACAGGACTCAGTGGGACTATTTCCCCCTCCCTACATGGGAGTCTGTGCTGTGAGATTCTTTTCCCTTCCCCACATGGGAGTCTGTACTTATTCTTCAATAAACCTCCACATTTTCTACACCATCTTCTGTCCATGGATTCATTCTATGAGTCTGACAAAGAATCTGGGGAACCATCCTGCCCAGGGGAACACTGCATGTGCCAGTCCAAAAATCCTGTATCACCATGAAGAGGTTATACACTGAAATGAAAAAATAACAGTATGATATTTGTGTGAGATGTATGACTGAAAAGAAAGTAAAAATGTCACAAAAGAGTATAAATATCAGGCAGTATTAACATGTTCAACATGAAAAATATTGAATGACTGGTTTGGAGGTAAAATGTAATTCTTACAGATTGTTTAAGAATGAATGAAAATAATCAGTGAGCAGGTGGTACATATGGAAGAAACAAATATCTGAGTTGATAATTATATATGCTGCTATGGAAACAGAAAATTTGGTATAGAAGCCATAATAAAAACATGATTTGTCCGGCCAGTGTGGCTCAGTGGTTGAGTGTTGACCTATGAACCAGGAGGTCATGATTCAATTCCAAGTCAGGCCACATGCCCAGGTTGAGGGCTCAATCTCCAGTTGGAGGCATTCAGGAGGCAGGCAATCAATGATTCTTCCTCACTTTTGATGTTCCTATCTCTTTCTCCCTCTCCCTTCCTCCCTGAAATCAATAACAATATATTTTTAAAAACATGATTAAAGAAAACTATAATTAAATGAATAGCATCAAAGTATGGAGAATGAAAAGACTCATTGCAGCTCACCTAAAAACCATTAAAAGATACTCTTTCCAAGGTATGCCCTAACGCAGAAAATTTGCTTAATGAATAGAAGCATTAAAAAAGTCCTAACCAGTTTGGTTCAGTGGATAGAGCTTCAGCCTATGGACAGAAGGATCCCAGGTTGGATTCCAGTCAAGGGCATGTACCTTGGTTGTGGGCACATCCCCAGTAGGGAGTGTGCAGGAGGCAGCTAATCAATGTTTCTCTCTCATCAATGCTTCTTACTCTCTATCCCTCTCCCTTCCTCTTTGTGAAAATCAATAAAATATATATTTTTAAAAAGCATTAAAAGAAACAATGAAACTGCCACTGAATGAAAGCTGATATTAACATATTTTATACATTAAATATATATATGATTTTATCACTTCCTATTTAATATCTTACAGCCAAGATTTTTCACTTGAATTATCCTATATAATTAAGAGGTAATATGCAAATTGACAGTCACACCCCCGCACAAGATGGCCACCCCCATGTGGTCACAAGATGGCCGCACCCATGTCATCACAAACTGGCCAGCAGGGGAGGGCAGTTGGGGGTGACTGGGCTGGCAGGGGAGGGCAGTTGGGGCCCATCAGGCCATCAGGGGAGCAGTTAGGTGTCAATCAGGCTGGCAGGGGAGTGGTTAGGGGGTGATCAGGCCGGCAGGCAGAGTGGTTAGGGGCAATCAGGCAGGCAAGCAAGTGGTTAGGAGCCAGCAGTCACAGATTGTGAGAGGGCTGTCCCAGATTGGAGAGGGTGTAGGCTGGGCTGAGGGACACCCCCCCCTCCAGTGCACAAATTTTGTGCACTGGGCCTCTGGTTTAAAATATTTTCTTATTTATTAAATTTACATTTACAAAAATCATTTCTAAAGCCTCAGGGTATTATTTATTTAGTGAATCATCAAATTTTCTTTAATATAAGCAAGGAAATAAGACATTCTTGTAGTTACATTTTAGCATATATTCATTCATCTATCTGTGGAATAAGTTGAAATTAATTGTTCATATGGTGCGTACATTCTTAGCAATTTTAACATTACTCCTGAATGTATTTAAAGTGGAACAACTGTTTAACAAAGTGGTTGTGTTATTATCCCATTTTCTTGTGAAAAATGAATATACAGTATATGGATAATGAAAGTCAAAATATAAGTAGTATTTTTGATGTTGTTGTTTTGTTGCTCAAGGGAAAGTAGTTTCAGAACACAGGCTGAGGACAAATGTTTGTATTTATCTTGGTACTATGAGTTCCGTAATAATTGGTATAAAAGACATTTTTGCTACTCCCAGTTCCCTTATCTTATGTAAATGTAACTGTTGCCTCTCCCTTATCTTATGTAAATGTAGCCTCTGCTCTGTAGCCCTGTGTTTTTCCATGGACCCTTAATTTTTAAAATTTCCTAAACCTGCCTATTTCACCCCTAAAAATTTCTATTTCATTACCATTGAACCTACTTGCCTCTCTATCTCCGGTTTCATCCATTTTCTCAAACTCCTCCAAAATTAATA
>NW_006300376.1:5667801-5679695 GCF_000327345.1 Myotis davidii | reverse complement strand
GTAGAAAATAAATGTATAAAATAATGACCGAATCTGTTTGTCTGCTTACTAGTAAAGAAATGTTGCCTCCCAAGGTTTTCTGCTACTAAGGAGTGGTTAGCTAATTCACACAGTGGAATAATGCATAAGCTTAATAAAATACAAAGAAGATAGTGCAAGGTGAACTCTCAGACACAGTCTATCTCTAAGATTCTCAGATAAGAAAAGAGATCTAGCTACAGTTAAACAAAATGAAGCACAGAATAATTATTGACTGGCTTTAGAAAACCACAGTATTATGAGTGCACTGAGAAGTGAGGTAAATTGCATACTTTTAGGTAGGAGTTATGTTGACATTATCATTTTCAAACATGACACTTGCTTAATAATGCCTAATTTTTTTTAAAAAAAAACTCGTTTAGTGGTAATTAGAAAAAATTGGAAACTCTGAAATTTAATTTTGAGGTGAGCTAGCTGTGTGACTTCAAGAATATTCCTTAAATTCTGTTTTTTCTTTTGTAGTGAAATTTCTGCTTGGACTAAACAACCTTAGAATCTGAAGTTTATGAGGGCCGTGAGGAAACTCTTCAATGTGTAAAATGTTTAATAGACAAAAAAATCTATATTACTTTAGAACTGTAGAAATTTAGAAGCACATAAATAGTCAGCAAAAGATGTAACAGAATTCCTGTCAAGCAAGCTCTGGTGTGTTTTCTCATCAGCCTAAATGAAACCACAATTGTACCCCAAACAGCCTTCTATGTCTGTGGTCTCCTGCCAATATGCAGTTGGATCTCTCTTCTGCAGCTGTCTGATGCTCCGAAGAGACAAGTGAATACTGTTGTCAAATTAAAAGTGTAGACAATGACATCATTAAAGCAGAATTGGACACATTGCAATGGCCCTAGAAGAGCATATTTAACAAATGAACCTAGACAACAGCTAAAAGATAAACTTCTGATTTTGCACAAGTACAATTTCCAAAATATAAAAAGTTGACATTTTCATTTAATAGTACATAATTCCATTTTAGTTCTGTACATTAGCTTTGCCATTATTAGGAAACACTTTGCTAATTCTGTTTAATAAAAATTCCGTTTAATAAAAATATTTCTGACTGTGAAGTCAAAAAATCTGGAATTTTAGTTCTTCCCTTAAGCTACTGTGTTATATAACCTTATTTTGACTTGATTTCTTTAAGTGCAAATGAAGACCATTTTAACCAAGGCTTTTCTAAAGCTCTATGAATCTCCGCTTTTATAAATATTCCATTTTCTCTTGATTATATGTCCAAAAATACATTTTTCGCCTTGCATGCATTACAAAAAGGTGTATATTATTGTTTTGCATATATTGTGAATTAGTGGAGGTTAATTTGAGATTATCAATGGAAACAGCTTGGTAAGCACAGACAAGTTCAATATTTCAGGAAAGTGGAATTAGAAACTAAAACAGGTGAAAGATTGGAATGTTTCACCGCAGGTGTCAGGCAGGAGCAATGCAGATATTATTTACTTCCGCGCTGGAGTCAGGGGAACAAATGAAGCATTTTTATGTTTGTCACAAGTGCATTTGAACTGTATACTCACCTCAGATATTTAAATGGAAACTTGGCAACACCAGCAATTGTTAATAGCAAAAATATGGGAACTGGCAGCGACGATTTAGCAGGTGGGCACCAGTACAAAGGACCACATCACTGGCACTTAGCATTCGGATGAGTAGGCCTGTGAACTGTGGCTGTCTAAACAGCCTGTTAGGTTGTCTGTTGCACCTCAGACTAATCTGAAGGTTATATTTAGAGAAACAATGAAGCAAGAGGGTGGCAGGTGGTCAGAACGGGCAGCAGAAGTAGTTTGGTTTCTACTTGGAATGATGCATAAACAGGCACAAAATTGTAATTGGAGCCTGTGCTGCAGGTGTTAATTATTCTTTCAGTGGCACCAACAGAGGCCAGGGAAAGGAATCTGATTTATAGCCTTTCTCAGCTGGTACTGACCAGCATAAGTAACTCCGGATGCCAAGTGCAACGGGGGCACTCGGGGGCTCCGGAATAAATAACTGCGATACATTTTTAGATAAAAAGCGTTGCACCTCTGTCCTATGCTCTTTTTGCTAAGTAAGGATTATTCTGAGTTATAGAATGTGGATTTGTGCTGACATTGACTTTAAAACTTATACTGAATTTCAGCATAGCCTGACCAAATTTATTTGTTCTTGCTCCATCTGCATCCCACCCAAGTGTCCCACAGTCCGGATAGATCACTTTGTTATGCGATCACAAGCATCTTATAACAAAATGAGTCTTCCAAGAAATGAAGTAATTATAATTTGCATCCTAAGAAAATAGAAATGACCAAGCAAAACAAAACTGAGTTTTAGAAATGTCTTCCCTATTTGGCTCACTTGTTGAATTCATACTGGTAGCTCAAGACTTGACTCTGACACTGTACACTCTCTGAAGTCACATGAGCCCTTTTCCTCAACCCTATACCCCAAAGTTAAACATTTGTATTGCACTGATTTTTTGTTCATTTGTTAGTCTTCCTCAATAGACCTTGAAACCTGGTGGCAAGGAATTTATGGCAATTGTTAAGTGTTGAATTAATAAATGAATGAATATATGGATGACCAGATTGGTGGATGGATGATGTGCCTACGCTACTACCTTGACAACCAAAGATAGCTGATCCAGATTGTAGATTGAAAATAGTGGCACAGCAATAAACGTTACAATCAATAACATTTAATATGTACTTTGTATGTATTAGAATTGTGTGAGAACCTTTTAAATAAAAATTCTGATATCTGAGTCTCTCTTTAGTGCAGTGGTTCTCAAAAGTGTTCCCTGGACCAGCAGCATTAGCTTTACTGAAATTTGTTAGGAAAGGAAATAGTTGAGCTCCACTATAGACCAAATAAATCAAAAACTTTGGGGATGAGGTCCAGAAACCTGCACTTAATGAAGCCCTCCAGATGATTCTGATGCATGGGAGCGTTTAAGGACTAGTGTGAGATTTCGATTCAATAGATCTTGAGTGTAACCTAGGCATTCACATTTTCTCTAGAGCTCTTCGATGATGTTGACATGCAGCCTGTGTTTTGAACCATGGGAATAGTAGAAGAGAATAAGAAGAAATATATTCACATATACTGTCAAAATTATAAGGAACAAGAACAGAATGGATAAAAATAAAATCAAAAGAAGGTGTGTAAGGTTGTAAAATATTGACTCAGCTATGTTTTGTTTGTTTTTCATTCTGGCTAGAGGAGTACATTAGAGAGGAAAATGTTGTCTAGATTCACCTAGTGATTTGATTATATTACACAATTTCATGTCAATTGTGGATGATATATTACTCAACTTCATGAAACAGCCAAACCATAAAACTATTTCCTGCAAGAATCATCACCTATACATGCACATACAACTGTGCATCAAATCAATCTTATTTAACGCTCAAACAGTCCTTTGGTTGGGTAATCATTATTACACTGATATTTTAGAGATGTAAATAGAAACTCAGAGAGTTTAATTAACTTGCCTATAGCATACAATAATGGAGTGACACATCTGGGATTAGAACTCAGGTCTCTTTTACTGTACTGTGTTACTTCTCATAATCAAGACACTTGGGATGTTAACATAGGAAAGTATAAGTCATAAAAGAGCATTCATAACAAGGAAAGGAATGACTGTGCCAATAAAAGTTTTCTACTTTAATGTAAAAAAAAATATTAAGGCCCACTGTGGGAATTTTCTCTGCACGGTTTATAATTAAGAATACCTATTTCTTTATTGTGCTGAGACATAAACAAGAAGAAGATGGAAATAACATATCTTAATGCCTCTTACTGGCTGAACACTTAACCTACACTAATACATTTATCTTGTAAAAATCCTAAATGGTAAGTGTTATAAAGACTATTTATAAATGAGGTAATTCTGGCTGCAAATGGCAAGAATAGTAACCAAGTCCACACCGCTAGGCATTACTGGACTCAAAATTCAAACCCAGCTCTCTCAGTTCACACGGCAATTTGACCATTCTCACTACAATGACACTTTCCTCCCTCAAACATTAGCAAAGAAAAAATTTACAAGTAAATGAGTCCTGAATTGTTCTGGGACTGAAAGAAATAATAAAGAGCAGGATGAAAACAGGTAAGTTCGGAGTAAATAAAGGGATAGAGAAATGCGAATGTTAATTTAATGGTACAATTATACTTTTTTTTTTTTTCAAATGGCAGGCTTTTCACAAAGCAAGGGAAGGGAAGTTAAGCAAATTTAATATAAATGAAAGCAAGTAGAAAATTAAATATAGTGCTGTGGAGACTGAGAAAAGAGTAAATATTATGACCTAAGAAATCCTGGGTAGGTTAATGGAAGTGGTCATGAAAGAAAAGTGAGGCGCATCAGATAGAGAGTAAAGATTGTGCATCTTAAGTACAAGCAAGGATATGAAAATGCATGGCATCTTTTGAGAAGCAAGTTTTAGTTGTGCTTGGAAATGAATGTTCAGGAACAGAAAAGGAGATAAGGTCTAATTATTTGAAGGTATGGAATATCCTCTGGAATTTGTTCTGGAATTTGAAGTGTTTTTATGCAGTCACTTGATGGCTAGAGTAGGGACAGGTGTAGACCTTTGTATCAGTGGAGGACTAGTGCATTGATCTGGGTGAGAGGTAACGAATGCTTCTAATGGATAGTGGTTAGCAAAATAGGGTTTTGATTCACTTTTTCAAAAAGAAAATTGAGTGAATTTTTTTTGGTTGTCATTTCTTTGTGTTTTATGTTTTATTTTGTTTTGGCACCATATATGGGAGAATGAGAACAGGAACAAAGACACAATCTTAAGAAGTATGCTAAAGACAACTGAAGGAAGGAAGCCACATCAAGAAAAGAGAAGAATGAGTTATATAAGTAATGGAATGAACAAGAAGAGCAAACTTAGTTGAAAAAAAATGCCCTATCACTTAACTAGAGGCACGATGCACAAAATTCGTGCAAGAGTAGGCCTTCCTTCCCCCAGCTCCCGGCACCTGGGACCTGGGCTTCCCTTACAGTCCCAGCTTCGTCCAGAAGGTCACCTGGAAGGACATCCAGTCTAATTAGCATATTACGCTTTTATTATTATAGACTATAGAGGTCTGGTGCACAAAATTTGTGCACTTGGGGGAGTCCCTCAGCCTGGCCTGTGCCCTCTGACAGTCTGGGAGCCCCCATATCTATGCCCTGCAGAGGGAGGCCCTGCCAACCATCCCAAGGCTCTGCGATTGATGGCAGCCAGCACAGAGGGAGGCCCTACCCACCCTGCCCAGGCTCTGTGATCCATGCTGCACAGAGGGAGGCCCTGCCCATCCTGCTGGGGCTTTGCGATCAATTGCAGAGCAGAGAGAGGCTCTGCCCACCTGGCCGGGACTCTACCATTGATTCCTGCCCACAAGGAGGCCCTGTCCCCCCTGATGGGGCTTTGTGATCAATCACAGAGCAGAGGAAGGCCCTTCCCACCTGGCCTAGGCTCTACCATTTATCACTGCCCACAGGGAGGCCTTGCCTGCCCTGCCACCCTGCCAGGGCTCTGTGATCAATGCTGCACAGAAGGAGGCCTTGCTCATGCTGCTGGGGCTCTGCAATGGGCCCTCCCAGCTGTGGTGGCTTGCCTGGGCCCTTGCAGCTGGGGCTTTGTCAGGAAGGACATCCAGAAGATGTCCAGTCTATCCGGTTTAATTAACATATTACCCTTTTATTAGTATAGATATGTTCAATGAAAGCAATCAAGTTTTTACCATATCTCTATCCCATCTACACTTTAGTTAATATTGTCTTTGTTACCTCTACTTTTATATATTTAAAATGAGCTGTGTATATTATTACTATGAGTAGAATGTCCATTTTTTAATTCATTTTAATATAGATATGTAATGAGATTGTCACAAGGGTAGCAAAGATTAAGAAAAAGATTCCAAAATCCCCAGGTAGATGTTTCTGTTACAAACATTTCAATTTCCCTGTATGCGTGTGGGAAAAGAACACATAGCAGAGCCCCAGGTGGAAGACCTCCTTGTCTTGCAGGTCCAACTACAGTTGATGTCACCTGATCAGGGTGAGGATCCCACCAAGCCTAAAAGGTCCCCTTGTAATTCTCACACTAGGGTTTCTACCCTTCGAACTACTTGTCTTCCAATAGTGCTGGTGACTGTAGTTTTCCATCACTCTGCCGTCTCTTGGGTAAGTCAGCATTGTGGGTGCTGGAGGGTTTTCCCTTAAAAGTGAAATATCCACTTTACCATTCCCCTAGGATTCTCTCCTTTTTCTTTTTCTTTTTCTTTTTAATAAGTTTTTATTGATTTCTGAAAGAGGAAAAGAAATAGAAACATCAATGATGACAGAGAATCATTGATCAGCTGCCTCCTGCATACCCCTCCTGGTGGTGGAGACTGAAACCTGGGAATGTGCCCAGATCCGAAATCAAATCCTGATGTCCTTGTTCATGGGTCAACATTCAACCATTGAGCCACACCAGTCAGGCTAACTATATTCTTAAAATAATTTAAATATTGTCCTGTATTACAAAGTCACACATACATGAAAACAATGGTTAAAACTGATAAAATGCCTAAACTCAGAAGGAAAGTGGTGCAAGGCTTTTAAAGGAGAAGTAATCATAGACAAAGCACTACTTTTGCTAATGTGTGTTCCCTATTAAGAACTTCATATTCAAATGGAACATTTAAGAATAAGTTTACAATCTTGTATTGAGTAGCTTTTAAAATTCTTGTAATTTCCTATGTATTCATCATTTACAAAACAACTGGAAGTTGTTTAAACAGTAACAGCTGTTTTACATTAAGAAGTTTAAATAAAAACATCAATTCTTGACTTAGGTATTAGTTGTTTTTATAATTATGAGTAGGACAATGATTATTTTCATTTCCTAGTTATCCAACTGGAAGAGAGACAAGATTAAATAACAATTTTCTCTTGTTAACACAAGGCCTTCCTCACTCCTGGGATAGCAATGCCTGGAATTAAAGGCCTTGTACAACCCTCACTGTTTCACTAGAGAGGGCTTTAGGGGATTGGTGAACATCCTTAAATTGTATGTAAATTATTTGACACACATTTTTCTGAAATTAGAGTATATGCTTTCATCAGAATTGCAAATTGACCTATGTATAATATACACATATGCACATTTGGAGAGGGAGTGAAAGAGAGGGAGAACAAAACTGCTCATTTCAGATTACTTTCTACAAGCCTAATTCCCTTCTGAATATGATGGTGTATGAAGTCCGATTTTGAATGTTGTAGCTATGTGGTGCTTCATAACACAGCAGGTTGATTTATTTATTATTTTTATTGACTTCAGAGAGAAAGGGAGAGGGAGAGAGAGATAGAAACATCAATGATGGGAGAGAATCATTGAACAGCTGTCTCCTGCATGCCCCACACTAAGGATCAAGCCCACCCTGGCATGTGCCCTTACTGGCAATTGAACCTTGATCTCCTGGTTCATAGATCAGCGCTCATCCTCTAGCCACGTCATCCAGGTCATACAGTATGTTGAGTTAGATTTTATTTTATTTTTATGTAAGTTTTAGAAGAGCATCTTTTCCATTAGAGAACTATATGTACACTTTGCCTAAGTAGTATATTCCAGGATATAGCCCTGTGAGAACTGTACTTAAGTTGATGTTGTCATGCTCATCCTGTTCTCTATAGTTAATAAAATAAAATGGAATACTCATTTTTCTTATTTTATTCACTCCTTTTCACAGTTTTCTCAAGGGCACTCAAAGGTCCTAAAAAATTATGTTGGAATACTGGTATTAGATCAGTGGAACATGGTCTTTAGAGACCCTCAACAGGCCATGAGTATTATCAAGTGTCCTTGAGTCAGTCATCACATTTAAATGAATGTGAGATTAATGTGCCACTGCTTTCCCAATTAGTATACATAATCAAGAATTGATTGCAAGATTAAGAGAATAGAAATTTAGTTTTTTTTGTAGCATAACTGCAAATTGTTTTTATACTAAGATTTCTTTCCCTGGAGAATTCTGCTCATGCTTTTCCTATCTTTTTTTGCTATATGATGATTGAGTTCATCACCTCAAAAGCAACTTGATCTTTGCCACCTTCACCTGCAATTGCTATTGGCCCCAAACTCAAGCAAGAAACAGAAGCAAGGGAGACACTATAGAAAAAGCAGTGAACTGTGAATTTTTCTTATCATTTGATGGAGACCTCTCTTGCTGTGCAACTGACCTTTTCTTTTTTTTTTTCCATTATAAACTCTATTATAATGTTCCTTAAAAAACTTTCAAAGCATTTCATCTATGGTAGTTATGAGTTTCCTATAATGTAAAATAGAATAACCAATAATACATTGATTTTTATTATTTCTGACATGCCTAAAACACTCAATATTTGACTTTATGAATTTACTACAAAATATCCAATTTATATGATCCAGGGTATTATTTTATATAAAATTACATCCTCCTACATTGAAATTTATGGAGAGTAATAATTTTTAAAGTTTTGAAATCTTGACCTTTGTTATAGCCATCATATTGATTTATAGGCATCCAATTTCTTCCTTTTCAATTTACCCACCAAACAACTGCCAAACTGAACATCATAAAGCCACTTTGAATCTGACTCTACTGCTCACAGCTTTTCAGGTTCCAATTGTAGCTTTCACCTTTTCTTTTGACCACAAGTAAATTCTCCTTCCTTTAAACTTAATACTTGCCAACTATTTTCACTTATTGTACCTCCTTATCAATTAGATATGGGTATACTGTCCTAGATCCCTAGCTAAACTCTATACTCTTTGAGGTCAGAGCTGTGTATATTTTCTTTGTATCACCAGTAGAATCTTTCAGAATACTTGAATATTGTAGGTTCCAAAACAACATGTGTTCAAAGAGAGTCAAGTGTGATGTATTACTTACTATGTTTCAGTGGTGAATAATGACCACTGAATGGTTAATTTATTTATTAATTCTATGAGGTTATGAGGTGCCCAATATGTCCTAAGAATTGTTTTCTGCCTGAGTACTGATTTCCATTTCCATGTCTAATTCCTTAATAGATTCGGAACTGGCCCTGAGGCAGATTTTATTTATAATCCCTGACTTACTCACATACTTCTCAGCTTTCTAAGACCTTTGCTATGGTTGCTGCCATCTTTTGGTATTTTGCTAAATTAAGCCAGATCCACCTTCAAATCTATAACTTGGAAAATTGCTGTTGTGGAAAATGCCTATCTTCTAGAAATCCTTCCACATGTGTTACTTTCTATCTTCTAACAGAGAATATTTTTGGCCACTGGTGTTGCCTTGGATGGTATTTGAATTATCCGTCTTCCTCTGGAACTGATGGCTTGATCCTGCAGGAGACTAATATCCCTCTATTAGTTTTTCTGATTCTAACCACATGGCAATCATAACTTAATCTGCTCTTTCCTATAGGAACTTTAGGCAAGGCAAGCTGTTTATTTAGGTCATTCACTGCAATTTTATGAAAAGATGTATGCCTTCAGAATTAGAATTTACGGAGAATTGGGAGTCATAGCCTCCTGACATAGGTAAAACCTGTTTTAACATAACCTTTGTTTCAATGGGCACACAGGTTTTGTTTGTTTCAGAAAACAAATACTTCAGCAGACACTGCGTTTGCTAATAGCAGCAGAGCACCTGGTGTATGGCACATTCTTAACACACATTACTGAACCAGTGAAATTTGGTGTTTTTGTGCGTTAAAGGACAACGAGAACAAAGAGCACATGAGAGTGGGATTCTTTATGTGTGTGTTTCTCTCAATGTGTGTGAGTGTTTGCATGTCTCCTTTAGCTGTAAGATTGTACTAAAATCTGCGGCTCTTCTGGAGTTTTGGCTTCCAATTTTATTGAAATATCTATGTCTATTCCTGGCTCTTCTAGTATGTATGCATTTCACCTCTCTGGGCTTTTCTTATCTTCAATATTAGGGACTTGATTTAACCAACCTCTAAATGCTCTTGTAGCTCTAAAATCTGACAATCCATGGATTAGGTGTTCTTATCTTAGTCTATTCCTCTGTCATTGTTACTTTTGGATGCATTTTATGTTTCTTCTATCCACAGGATAGTGCGGTACTATATCCAAGTACGTGTATATATAGTAGAAAGCATAGACACTGATTTAAAAATATTCTGCTAAGTAAATGTAATGATTCATGAATAATGTGATTTCTTTTACAATTTCTTATTTCAAAGTTTGCTTTGAAAGTAGATCATTAACATACTGTTCTTACCAGCTAGCTACTTGAATGAGGAAAGGCAGACGCTAATGATAAAATGACCTCATTAAAGTGGGATTTGGCTTTACTCTGAATGTCAAGTGTATAGATTCAGGCTTAAAGTAAAGCTGGGCCTTTGGCAGTTGCAATATCTATGGTTTTGCTCATCCCTCTGGATCTTTTTCCTTCTCTGTACTCTGAACTATTATTTATTTCCTCCCAGCTTTGCATAGCCTAATTATGAGCGCCTCAAAGATATGAATCATGTGCATATTTTAATTAAAGCTTTCAATAAATTCAAGATGCTGCTATAGAATAGCAATTATTCAAAAATAATATGAACTGTATCAATTAACTTTAAACTTTTTAATACCTAAACTTTGCTGATTAGCAATCTCATTTGTAAGAGTTCCACTGCTGGTAACCAAAATCCAGAAATCTTGTAAAATTTTGCCCTTTAAAATGGACCCCCATAATTTTGGCTCTTTTTCTTAGCAACAGGCCTGGATACTTTGTCTTTTTTTTATATCTTTAGATATATTATCATTTTTCTTATGGCCATGATTCACAGCAATGGTATTGAGTTACAAACCCCACCCCCACCTCCCACCAACTAAATTTCTTGAAAGGTCTTTCCTGATCTTGGTAATCTCCCCCTCTCTCATATAAATTTAAGGCAGGCAAAAAAGTGTTTCCTTTTAAAAGGTTGGCTTGTATTGTGAGACATTAATTGCTCTCAGGTAGGCTATATCAAAGAGGACAAGATTTCACTAAGAAGAACTCTACCAAAATATGTGTCTTTTAAGGCAAGATATTTTTCTCAGTTTAGTTCACTAATATTTTCCAAGCTCCTAGAGCAGAGCTCACACATATTAGACACTTGATATATACTAGTCAGTAACCTGATAGTTTCCTACCAGTGACCTTAAATTTCCAGTTCCGGTAGTTCCCTAGCGTGTGCTTTAGAAAATAGACAAGAGCAAAAAGACTTGTATCTATCAAACCATTGTGCAGGATCTTTACCTGGACCCCACACACAGCCAGCTACACATTTTGAGATATATTGTAATTGAAATATTCAAATTTCTCATACATGCAATTAATTGCACTACAGGTAAATAACCAAATAAGTTAGCTTCTGAAATAGTTAATTTATAGTAATGATTCTAAGCTATCTGATGGAAGTCAATAATGGGATCTGAGCTAGGTTTCAGAAGAAAGTGCAATCAAGTACTTGAACAATATAAAAACTTCTCCCACTTCTGTTCTCTGTCTTCCTTGAGCATTTTCCTTTCACCTCTTTCTAATCCCCACTCCTTGCAAACTTTGGTCCACAGAAGTATTCGTGGTCAAGAAAAGTGACAGAATCTTTATGTTATAGCTTATCCATTTGAAAATTTCTCCCATTTGCTTGGAATGATCAGGAGAATCTCATTTCAATCTTCAAAATACACTTTTCAAACACTTAAAAGTACAATTCTCATAGAAGTATAGAATAAATGTGTCAAAATGTACTAAGCTTTTTAATAAGAAACCAGCATAATAGTGAGATTGCTTTTAAAAGTTTAAGAAAAAACAAAACGTGTCTATTCAAAGTATTTCTTTGCTATTCAGGGATCAAGGCA